>NC_056731.1:1283104089-1283109089 GCF_019279795.1 Protopterus annectens | reverse complement strand
CCAGGCAAACCTTACCATTAACTGTTTATTCTATGAAAGGAAGACATGGTGGTCCAATCAGTAAACAGACTCTTTCAAAGTGCTTCACAGTGCTCCTTCCTAAAAATCTACTCTCAAAATTTCTAATAACTATTTGTGTGTGTGTGTGTGTGTGTGTGTGTGTGTGTGACTGTGACTTCCAGGATGAGAGGTTGGAAGGCATCTTCCTCCACCTCCCAGTGGCAGGATGAGAGGTCCTGTCCTCGAGGTGGGCAGCAAGATCCTGTCCGCTGCAGCTGGCTATGCTAGATAGTTTACCTTTATAACCGCGATTTGCAGAAGGCCGAGTGCTCATACGAGCGACTTTAATCCACGAAACTAACAATGTCGACACACCTACATGTTCGGAAAACAGCAAATTGAACAGCAGATTTGCTGTTTTTCGAACATGAAAGTCAAAGAAAAAAAAAAACAAAATGTAAAGCAGGGGGGCAAGCCCCCATGCACCACCTATGTGGGGGGCTATGCCCACCACACCCTCCACTTTATTATTCTAACTCCGAGATCGCACTACAGTGGGGAAAGGAACCATTTCCTGATCCCCACTATAGTGCAATCCGCCCCTGAATGTCAAATGTGCAATGAGCAAATCTCACTGTGCATTCGCTCATTGCACATTTGAATCTTTTTCCGTTCAGTGTTTGCATATCTTGCAGAATGCCTTTTGAATATGTGCAGTTCGCCCTTCTGCAAATCTTGGTTATAAAGGTAAACCATGCTAGACACTCCTCCATGGCTCAGAGGGGATGGTTGAAGGGGGGAGTGCCCGGGCAGTAGCACCATCTTGTGAGTGCCCCAGAGAGGATGACCTCTATGGAGAGAGAGGGGGTGACTTCCTGGTGGGGGATGCTTTGCCCTCCCCTCCTACCACATAGGGGTGCCCCGGGGTCATACCAGCATCCTCTCCCCTCGATGGCAGTCATGCATACCCAAAGAGGATGCCCCACTCTCTGCTGGTCATTGGTCTGAAGAGCAGGAAAGTTGGCGAGCCTACTTCTCTCCAATACGAGAGGGTGGTCCCATGCCGCCGGAAGCCATGGGAGTCCCTGCCATCCCACGGTGCATGGCCAGTGTTAGTCTTGTCTGCATAATGTAAAGAAGGGTGTGCTCTAATGATGAGAAAAAATGCGCTTCAAAATTTGCTGCCTTTAAAAATCTGGAAACAGTATTAGGCACCACAACAATACTTTTAACTCTTGAAAGTCATTCCAGGAATTCGGTAAAGGCCCTAGCATGAGCTATACTAGTGCCATGCCCATTTACAATAAATGAACATGCTAGTATCAGCAATACAAATACACATAAAAAAAAACAAACTAATGAATGAATAGACAGAAGAGGTTATGTACAAATGAATCTGAGAAGACTCATAAACTGAAAAAAGAAATAAAATTATGTAAGTTAGCCTTAGGAGATATAATGTGACATAAGAAAATATTTTGAGGAAGGGAGGATTTTAGAATTTTACTATATTGTTTATTGTGTATTGTTTACTAAACTACACTCATCGGGTGTAGCAGTGAAGTAACATAACATAATCCAATAACAGTGCCTGCAGAGCAACTTTCTTAAGAGTGGTTCAATGGTGTTCATCTGCAGGGGAGAGGGTAATGAATCAACATATTATATTGGATACTGCTGAAGTTTTTTCCAGATTTTTATCAGAAGCAGGAACAAAGGTAATCCATATTCAATGTGATAATAATATACTTATGCCTGTTTTGCCCTAGCTTTGAAGGGCTAAAATGTGAGCTCTTCTTTGCCAAGAAAAATAACCAGTTCATTGTGGATGTTTTTGTCAGTGTGCATTTGAAAATTAAGCTTCTAATCTTGTCATGTTCTTGTGTATTTAATAGTGGAGGAATTGTTAGTTAATGGTTATTACACTTTTTGTAATGCCAGTAACATACTATTAAGAGTTTTTGCTTAACCAAGTATCTTTAACTGTCAAAGTAAATCTTGTTTACGGCTGTATATGGAAAGTAGTAAACTGAGCTTGGCAGTAAAGAAATAGAATCAAGGACAAATAATGCCCAGGTTTGGCTGTCATGTGTCACTGTCTCATGCAATATTTGTAACAAGCTATTACATTTTTTTTTGTTTTTGTCTACCTTAACAGTCAGATGACACCTCTCACAGTACACATAACAATCTAAATAATTACACAAAGACGATAATGTCAGATTCCTTGTTTAACTCAGTACTTTAATGTCAGGTCAGTACATATAAAGCCAAAGTAATGAGAAGTCATTCAATTATACTGGAGGTGTTAGAAAGGCCAGCAGAAACCGAAGCCATATTTTGCTCTGCTTGTTTGACTCAGCAGTCTGTTAGGAAAACATTGAGTCACATTACTAATTTATAAGTCCCAGTTATTCCAGTCTACTTCAATAAAAGACTGCTTATTTAGAATGATCTTTGTGCTTCAGCACACTTTATTCAGCACATGTTGCAAACAGAAGTGGCAGAAGGTAGACGTTAATAGTGATAGATCAAGCATTTCTGCAGACCAGCTGCTATGCTTATTATGGTTACATGTCCTGATCACTAAATCAGGAAATTTGCATTTGCTTAGCTCGACAGATTTGTAAAGGCCAGTAATATTCAAGGGACAATATCATCCATATCTCAGAACCAACTATTATATTTGTGCAGAAATATTAATTTGCATCGTGTATTTTTTCAAAACTGATTTAAAATAACCTACAGCATATATTTTTTTTTTCTTTTTACAGCACTTACATTATTGCTTTATCCCTACTCGATTTGTTATCTTTTTAATTCTTTTTCATGCTTTCCCTCATAAATCTGCTGAAAATTTATAAATGAAGTAGTAAAGAACAAGGCAAAATACGTTCTTTGCTGTTTGTCTATCCAAAACAGCTTGAAATATTCAAACATATGTTCATTAAGCAAAAATAACATATCAAGAACATCCTCCATAACACATCAACAACAACCTCCATAAACTAAGTGCAATGTTTATACTAGTTATGGGAAAGAAAGCAGACGTGGTACCAACCTCTGCTCCCCACCCCCATATACTCGGCAAAATCAGTTTAGAGTAGAAAAATCTAATTAAATGCATTGTTTCTTTGGGAAAAACATGAAACAACTGTGCTTTTGGAGAACAGAGACCTTGATACATGTTTTATATGAAGTGGATTCCCCTGCCATTATATCTAGCATTGCACAGTTCACAGTCAGAGGCCATTTCTATTCCGTAAATTGAAAGTGCTTTTGTGAACCACTATGCCTAGTAGCTAGTGTGTAACCTTCCAGTATTAAAACAAGAACCAAAGAAGCCATACACTCATTATTGTTTGTATAATATTGCCTAACATCCCAACATAAGGAATACTGGGTGATGCGTGACAAGAATTCTAATTTATACTTTCAGCTCAAATAATCTGTTAGATTGCAGTGAACTATAACTTCTGCATTTGGTTAATCTGAAACTATATTCTGGCTATTATTATTATTATTATTATTATTATTATTATGATTATTTGTAACAATACTTTGAGTTGAAAATGAGAAGGTGACTGATTCAAGTGAAAATCAATCCAGTTTAAATGACATATTTCCTGTTGTTTCATGAGGATTAAATTAAAACAAAAGTTGATTATCTCAAGGCATGCTTCACAGATTCAAAAGTTAATATTAGGCTACTGATCTTGGTGAACATTTGCAGCCTAGCCGCAAGATCACAAGTAAATGATACCCATACACATGAGGGATTAATTCACAGTTATATTACCTCCAGTGAGGGCTTGAGAAACAGACATGTGGCATTTTCAATACCTAAATTCATCTGCATTCCGTAAGGGCTTGAGGAGCCAGACCCAGGGTGCATTTATGATTGCCTAACCATTCATCCAGGTCGCACTAAAAAAGAGTCAGGAAACTACATTGTGTTACATTCAACGGAAGTCTGTTCCATAAATAGAGATTCTCTGGGGGAGATGTCTCTCACCTGCAGGTCCTATTTATATTTTGAAGGATAGGTGTTATTTGGTTTGTGGATATGCAGGAGGTCACATAGGAATGGATGTTTTGAGGGCCTGTAAGTTGACAAGTTCCCCTCTCAAGAGTGTGTGGGCAACAAAAAGAGAGAAAGAGCTTTAAGGTGATCAGTGTAGCTCATGGAAGACTTATCCTTTATTGCTTATGTAAGAAAATCTTGTGGACTCTAAAGCTGAGCAATATGCTTAGACAAGTACATACCAAAAGAGGCACTGTACTCCATTATGGGTCTGATGAAGGAGGAGCAGAAAGTGGGACAATAATTTCTTTGGATCTTGAAGATATATGTGTCTCAGAAAATACCTTAATATACCATGAAGACAGCTAACATGTTTAGTAACTTCAAATGAACAAATATCCACAACACAGTTAACATGCTTTCACAAGAACTTGTAAGACACCTTATTAAAAAACCTAATCAAATTCACATGACAAATTGCAATAATTAATTAAATTACAATTATATTATAAAAAATACATTTTAAAAATATCTTCTAAAGTCTAATGTTTTAGTTTTCTTTTATTTAACATTGGCTTTGCATATAAAATGACTGAGGCACATAAATTATTCAAGTAGCTTTTTGCTTTATCTTGTGATACTCATGATTTTCAATGCACCTTGAAGATTTACCCCTGGTGATCAGTCTGAGCAGACAAACGGCTTTCTGAATGATAGTGGATATATGATGATCAGAAGATTGTTCATTGCCAATGAATATGCCCAGATCCCTAATGAAGGAATCATTTTTGAATGGATGCCACCTATGTGGTAAGTGAATGAGTGTCCATGTTTGCCAAAGACACAATGCTGATTTGCATGACATTTAGGCAGTGGTGCAGACCTCATTTGTTGATGATGTTATGCCCCCTTAGAGAATGTGGAAGTCAGATGAGGAGTTTATCACTGCTCTGAGTCTGCAGTCATCCGCAAACTT
>NC_056731.1:1283014089-1283099089 GCF_019279795.1 Protopterus annectens | reverse complement strand
TGGGCGATTTCAATTACCCTACCATTCACTGGGAAAACTACTCGAGTACAAATTCCCAGGTCCAGCGCTTCCTGGAATTCATCAACTCAAATGCCCTGGATCAGCTGGTAAACTCCCCTACCAGAGGTGAAAACATATTGGACTTGGTCATCACCAACATGGCCGACAGGTGTTCCACACCGGAGGTCAATCCGTCACTGGTTAGATCAGACCATAAACTAATCACTCTGTATATCCACACCCCACCACCACGCCCAACTAAGGAAACCACAGTAAAAAACTTTTCTAAAGCAAACTTCACCTTACTTAACACAGAGTTGGTAAGTTTTACAGCCCCCACGCTAAAGGATAATGTTGCCCACGATGCAGAAATATTTACAAATGCACTCTATGAGCACCTACAAGGATGCATGGATCGTGCCGTCCCTAGCAAAACCAAGACTCACTCCTCTAAGAGAAGGAAACCAGTTTGGTGGACCCCTGCAATAAACAGGCTATACAACAGAAGGAGGAAACTCGTTCAAAAAAAAAAGCAAATACCAAGAAGGAAAGACATCCCTGATCAGTATCAGTAAGAAACTAAGGTCCCTCATGAAATCATCCAAGGCTAACTTCGAAAGAAAAATAGCCAAGGATTCAAAAGATAACCACAAAGCCTTCTTTAGCTATGTTAAGAATCTAAGTGGCAACTGGCAGACATGCACTGAACTAGTGCAAAATAACACAAAATATACTGAACCTACTGATATTGCCAACATCCTGGCAGATAGATTCAGTGCAAACTTCACCCCCCTCTCACCTCCAAAAGGGCCCACAACAATACCGGAAAAGTGTAGTGTCCCAAAAATCACAGACGCAGAGGTGAAAACAGCCCTTTCAAAAGCCAAAAACACAACGTTAATGGGACCAGATGGTGTCCCAGGCTGAGTCTTGCACGAACTACATAACGAACTAACCCCCCCACCTAAACACGCTGTTCAAACTCAGCCTCTCCACAGGCTATGTGCCCATAGAATGGCGCACAGCAACAGTTATTCCTCTCCACAAAGGAGGGTCCACAACTGACCCTGGTAACTATTGCCCCATAAGCCTGAATAGCCTGGTCCGCAAGGCTATGGAGTGCATCATCATGGAACTCATTAACAAAGACATTGGGAACCTCCAAACACTTGACCCGACCCAGTTCAGCTTTGTTAAGGGCAGATCATGCCTACTAAACCTGGTTGACTTCTTTGAGACAGTCACCAAGGCCATAGACGAGGGAAAGGTGGTTTGCACAGCTTACCTTGACCTCGCCAAGGCTTTTGACACCATTCCCCACTCGGGTATTACAGGAAAAACTCACCAGCCTGAACATAAACCCCTACGTAATGAGATGGGTTGCCAAATGGCTTACAGACAGAACTCACACAGTAAGAATAGTGAGCTCCAGGTCCGACTCTAAACCAGTCACAAGTGGTGTCCCGCAAGGCTCAGTCCTGGGACCCCTACTGTTCGGCATATACGTCTCAGAAGTACAGGCAAACACAGGAGGACTATGGCTAACCAAGTTCACCAATGACTGCAAACTGAGAGCCATAATTGACTCTCCGGCTGACACAGACATCCTCCAAAAGGGCCTTACTGTGACGGACACCTGGTGTCAAAGTCATGGCCTCAAGCTAAATGCCAAAAAATGCATAGTCATCCCATCTGGGAAAAAACAAAACACCCAGGAATTACCACATAGGTGGCAGCCCCATTAATACAGAATAGGTAATAAGAGATCTGGGGACCCAGGTAGATAGTAATCTCTCCTTTGACAATCATATTGCCAAAGTAGTTAGGAAATCCTTCTATGTGGCCCATATAATTACTAAAGGGTTCACATCTAGAAATAAAGAGGTTATAGTGCCTCTCTACTCATTACTCATTAGACCCATCATAGAGTACAATGCCCCATTCGGGATGTACCTTACAAGATACTTACAACAGCTGGAGAGACCACAAAAGTGCCTCACCAAGAGGATTACTGGCCTCAAACATATGTCCTATGCAGCCCGACTGAAAAAACTCCGGCTGTACTCAGTGACATATCACTTACTCAGAGGTGATCTCTGCCTGACTTATAAAAGCCATTTCCAGCTCAGAATTGATGGACATGCTCCACCTAAAGAAATCCAAGTCACTGCGAGCCACGCTTTCTAGTGAGCTAAACCTCACCACAACAATAAATAGAACATGCTGGAGGGATAGATTCCTGTCAGAGAGACTCCCCATGTTTTGGAATAAAATTCCAAATTACATTAGGCAGAGCCCCTCACTAACACTCTTCAAGAGAAACCTTGACGAGTGGATGGGTAACAGAAAATACACCCCTGGGAACACTTCATTGGCTCTGCCTGACAGAGGAGCAGTTAATTAATCAATGGGGCAGTGAAAACCGACACACTCTGGCTAGGCTTATAAATGCCCTCGGGCAGATAGCCTTGTACCTACCTACCTATGAACCTATGAACCTATTAATTAGAAATTCACCCTGGACTAGCACCTATGCCTTTCTTACATTTACAACCATTAATCTGAAAAAATATTGGACCTGGTCCAGAAAGGTTGTCACAAGGTATATATGAGTTGTGCACCTATGCTAACCATTTCTGATTCAGACACAGCACTGCGACATTGCTGCAGCCATGCTAAATGCTAATGAGGCATTGTCAGAGAGGGAGGGATGAAAATTAACCATATGGTCTCCACAGAGCCCCTGGTGGCATGTATTTATGCAATCAAACAATTGCATAAATTAACATGGATGCTCACAGGTGTTCATGTTAATGAATATGGCCAAATGCTCCAAGTACACCCATTGCAGTAAAAGTATTAGACAGTATTAGAGAGTATAGCAGACATGTACTCATTGTTTTAGTTTGTTAGCTGGGATATTTTGTAGATACCCTAATATTTATGGATATCAGTTGGGTATGACAACCCTGTGTTTCCAAAAGTCAAACATTCCTCTTATGCTGTGCTGATGATGCCATAAAATAGCAGAAACATACAAGTCTATGGCTAAAGGGGTTTGGCTTTATTGGCCTGAAATTGTCCATAAATAGACTAAAAAGTAAAAGTAAAAGAAAAGGTCTTGGACATTCAGAATTCCCCATTTAGCTGAAACACTTGATATCCTTAAAGGGTAATTTGCATATATCCCATGTTGCATCTGATATAAGAGGTTTAAAGTATCACACAGTGTAAAGTCTTCTTTGCTAGCTTTTTCTTTTTGTGTTTTTTAACCAGTTGTTTTTTCTGTGTGATCTTTTTACCTATTGTTTTACCCTCTCCAACACTGGAAAACATGTCTTCGGATTGATGAGTCTGCTTCTGATGCCTAGATTCTTATGGTGTTATGCTACAGTATGCCCCAGAAACTTGTAGCAAGATATTTTATGTTTATTTAATCCTGAACATCATGGTAGCAGTCAGACAACCAGAGCAGGGGATTGCCATTGGAGAACCAGAGAAGTAGACAGGTGCCAGTTCCAGATGAGTTGCTGGTGGAGAACCTATCAAAGGAACTAACTACAGGGGAAGACTATGCAAGAAAGAGTTAGGCACAATGTACTGCAGCACTGGCCAAGACATAGCATCTGGTATACAACCAGAGGCCAGATTAGACGGAATGAAAATTAGAACTCATGCTTTCAGTGTTAAACCTATGGTATGCTGTAGATTGCATTGCCTGGCCACACTGTGCATCAGATATCACCAATGCATATAACTCAGGACTGAAGATTAGGCATAACTGACATATTATGCACAGCTAGGGAGAGGCACAGTGACATAAATCAACACTGAGCACAGTGGTGGAAGGTGGTGAACTAAGGATATCAAAGGGGGTATCAAATATGGCCAGGAGACTGTGGGGGCAGGGTATACCTGTGTAGTGAGGGGTTAGAGCTTCATGAGAGGGATAGGTGTCCAGCAGTACTGAATACTTGTTCAGAATGGGTTCCAGGGGACACAACTCCTGCAGATGTGGTTCCACTGTGAGTATACGCATGTGTGAGGCATTTTGGTACATCAGATGAGAATGATGTTGACATTGAATATTCTCAGCCATGGATGCATTCCCTCTGAAGAATAGCAGTTACACCAACATCAGAGAAGGATGAAGGAAAATTATGAAACTGTGACAACCTGCCCATACCAATTGCCTAACTGTCACATAGTCTAAATCTGCATTGATGGCCATGCTGTGCTACACCAGGCACACCACTGTAGGGTGTTGTGAAGGTAGTATGTGACCTTGACCTACCTGCTTTGTGAGGTATACCCACAATGGAGGCAGAGGAGTAGTGACATGAGAATGGTAGTGTGGGAATAGTGACTGCCCTAGTGTGTATTGTCAGCCTATGCTATTTTGGCAATGAGGGCACACATATGCTTGTCAAACATACAAATAATTTGGGTGATTCCCTCCTGTAGGACATCATGCAGGTCAGACAGTACACAGATCACCTACCCCATAGCAGTGGTTGCTTCTGCCCTTGTCTGGATGACAACCCTACACATGCTATGAGTAATGTCCATTGTGACACCTATTTCAAGCAATGAGCTGCAGCCATTGTGGAACCACTTGACCAGCACTCCCAGACCTGGTCCCCATGCACTGTGGAGGGGCAGGTGCATTAGTAGTGGAGGGAAGGAATGCACTCCCTGAGTAGGAGTGCCAGGCATAGCCTGTCATTCCACCAGTTCTGTGTAGGGTTTAGAAGTGCAGAACTGGTTCACTGGATGCTGTTGGCTTTGTGCCCTCCACAGCAACTGTTGTAAACAGTGGCAATGTACCTTCAGACTGTGCTACTGTAAGGCCGCCATCATTGCCAGTGTTTTGTGCAGCAATGATATCAGGTATGCCTTGTTCCATGGTGAGGACTACATAACCAAAACACCTGTAAAAGCAGATAGTTAAATACCTGTGTGCAACACTACCAGTATGCTACTATCCCACTTCCCTGTGATGCATCAACAGTATAGACAACATCTATGCAAAGAATGCAAATGAACATACTTTACAAGGTATGCCTTTCTGCTTTCATCCCAGCTGTGCTAGTAGAAAAGATGTGGTTTAGCATCCCTGATCTCATTGTATGGATGTTCCACTAAAATGATTTACTGACATACAAAAATACCAGTCTGAAACATTCCTAGCAGAGATAAAAGATCATTCAGTTAAGCTCCCACATTCAGACATCTACCAGGTATCATGATCCTTTCAACCTCTCCAAACATGGGGCAACAGGAAATCCTCCATGGCACTGAGGATGGCCTTTGATAGCAGATCCATAACCGTTTCCATTCTCTCCAGTGAAATGTCATGGACCTTAGTGTAAGTATGCAGTATTATGTCGGTGACCCCATAATGGACCTAGTGAGCTGCCCAATTACAGTCAGTGACTGCACTGACATCTACTATCAACTTATACCACATAATTTTACAGAAATTATAGTCACTCCTGTCAGTGTTCATTACCTGCTGTGCATGCTCACAGATGACCCATTAACACATGGGACTCTGCCTGTGAGAAATTCTCACAGCACTTCCTCTCCTTAGGCACCATGTAGCTACCTATAAAGTGGACATACAGCTATGGCCAGCAAATGGGCACAAAATATGCACAACATAACCAGTACTAGTCACACACTAATGTGACACCTGTACTGCCATTAAATGCCATGTCTAACACATTCTAGTTTCACAGAAATAGCAGTAGGGAAACATGAGGATAGACTGTTGTAACATGTATCCTGTCAGTAGCCATCATGTGCTCCACATAATCCCTCACATGCCCACACACACACAGTATCAGTTAGCTAGTAGGCCAATGCCCACATTACCTCATCCACTATGTAATAGATATGATCCATAGATGTAGACTTTGTGCATTGCAACACAGTTTCCACCATTTAAATTGCCTACAAAGCATCAACATGCACTTCACACAGTCATACAGCGAAACCTTTGGTAGGGTACCACTGCTTGCACCTTTGATATTACCTCCACCATCCATTATTGCAACCTTTTCTGTGCTCCGTACACTGGTGCCAGCAGGTGAATCAGTATTACAGTTATCCAGTTAATATCTCCAATTGACTAAGTTATCTAGTCAATCTTCTTACTTATTAGTGGCCTGTGTACCCTTACCATACCAAATGTAGATCAGTAATTCCCTCTGTAGACAGCTGTAACTATCTTAAGTGTGCCCTCCCCACACTGTTCCAGAAAATTGCAATAGCATGATGAGCACCATAATTGTAACAGCTACTTGTATCACACAATTATAGCACTTATAGTGAGGCAATTAAGCTAATCCGGCATTCTAGGTTGGATGTCTGTGAATCATGCATTGAATGCAGTATGTTCAAAAAACAAGTAATCTCCGTGGTATCCCCAAAGTCTCAAAACAACCCACTAAAGTGTAGTGGGTCTAAAAATAAAACAGTGTAAGAAACTTCTCTGCGTGGAAGATTTTCAGTCCATATATTTCTAGTTAATCACTGTATATTAATCAGATCAGACAACAGTAGTTAATCACTGTATATTAATCACATCAGACAATAGTAGTAGAAGTAGCGAATGTAAACTCGTAAAGTCAAAAAGTAATAATAGAAAATATATATAACTACAGCATTACTCAGTATTCAAAAGTAATCCAAGCAAGGCAGGCAGTCTGTTTCCAGTCGAAAATCCTTTATTAAGTACACAGACAAGCGATCCAAGTAAAACAAAAATAGAGTAATAATTTCCACACAAGCTTTCTAAATATATATATACTTTTTATCAGGCATGGGAGTGGTTTATTGTGCTGTAAAACAAAGTGCTATTGGTACACATGTTAAATTCACATCCCTTCCCCCATCAGTGTGACATTCGAGCTGGTCCTGCCCTACCTAGTAGCTGTCATAATAATATATAGCCCTAATGTACTTTAATGGTACATCTTATTTAACCAAATTATTAAGTAGATTATTAAGTCTGTGATTTTTATACAAGGCAATATACTACATGGCTGGAAATATATCAACCTTTATTATTTATTTATTTATTTTATTTTATTTTACATTTGTTGACCGGGCTTGTCTAGCTGGATATATGTCCATTTTCAGTAGAGGCCCAGGGAGAAAAGCTCCAAGCAAAAAAAATGGGAAATTTAACAATGCATATAACTATGAGAAGTACAATACAGAGTTAGTACTCTGATAGAGAACAGTTATAAAATAAATTTGTAAAACTAAACACTTTTAGTGGAAATTAAACTAAACAATTCTACAACTCACAGTAGAAGGTATAAGCAAGCCTTGGAAAAGCGAAAAGAATATATATATTATTATAAAATTCCTGAGTAAGAGTCAGTAGTGAAATGAATGTAATGAACCTTAGTTCATTTTGCGATCAAAAATTATATATAAATATATACATATACATTTTGTATGTAAAAATCGGTTTCAATTTTCATAAACTATTGTTAACAAAGATCGCTTTCGTCCTTCTAGACTTCTTCAGGTCTGTGTACAAGAACCCAAAAAACCTATATAATTGTATAATTAGTTAGTATTGTTATTACCATCATTTTGAATAAAGTGGAAAAAAGAGAACCAGGAA
Source organism: Protopterus annectens (assembly GCF_019279795.1). Classification (NCBI taxonomy): domain Eukaryota; kingdom Metazoa; phylum Chordata; order Ceratodontiformes; family Protopteridae; genus Protopterus; species Protopterus annectens. The sequence continues at coordinate 1,283,091,447 of NC_056731.1, read as the reverse complement.
AAAAAATAAATAAATAAAAAAATATACATATATATATATATGTATGATGATGGAAACAAAATATACACTTAAATTTCAAATGATTTAAAATGGTATTTAAAACCAATTTGTAGAAAAAAAATAAAATAAAATACAATTAGTCATGTAAACAATGTGGCAATTTTTTAAGTTCCAGTGCACTTTTAATTGAACAGTAGTAGCTTAGTCCAGGCTTTCTAAAAGAGTTCAGCTTTTAATTGCCACATGAGTTCATGTTTCTCTAGAATATTCGGGATGTCTCCTTCAAGATCACCCATGTCTATGCGATCCAGGATCTGGAACTTAAAACCTGTATGTCTTTTATGAAGAGAAAGGTGTTTGGCTAGTGCATTATTTTTACATCCAGAGCGGATTTCTGACAGATGACATGAAATCCTTCGCTTGAGTTTATTTACAGTCTTGCCCACATAGAATGCATCACATTCATTGCACTGTGTCCCGTAAATTACTTTTGAGTAAAAGTCTACATCCTACAAAAACCAAGTATAATGTAGTGAAATCCCAAGGCTATAGATTAGCTCGAATTACCACAGAGATGGAACCATTTTTGAGAAACCTGAATAACTTAGAAAATGATTTTCTAGTGAAAGGCAATGAAAGTCAGATGTTAAAAAAACATCCTGGAACCCATTATAGAACTGAAAAGGACTGAAGCACCTTCACTCAACCTCCACAGTAGAAAAATGTTAAGTAATCCCACAGAGAATAACAAATGCAAAAATAGCTGCATCCTGACATACACTTTGGATTATCACAGTATCAAAAATATTATTGAAGAAAACTGGGACATTGTCACAGGAAACCCTTTTCTTATTAACATCTTAGGTGAAGCCCCATCATTTGTTTATAGGAAGGCCAGGAATATTAGAAGTTTTGTTGAATTTAAACCTAGACCATGTGAGAAAAGCACTAAAAGATGTGAAACTAATTGTACATTTTGTATATTTATACAGCAAGGTGATCATTTTTATTGCCCTTATTTAAAGAAGATCATTAAAACCAGTGCAGGGGGTGACTGTAATACTAAAAAAGTAATTTACAGGGTGCAGTGCAATTAATGTGATGCATTCTATGTGGGCAAGACTGTAAATAAACTCAAGCGAAGGATTTCATGTCATCTGTCAGAAATCCGCTCTGGATGTAAAAATAATGCACTAGCCAAACACCTTTCTCTTCATAAAAGACACACAGGTTTTAAGTTCCAGATCCTGGATTGCATAGACATGGGTGATCTTGAAGGAGACATCCTGAATATTCTAGAGAAATATAAACTCATGTGGCAATTAAAGCTGAACCCTTTTAGAAAGCCTGGACTAAACTACTACTGTTCAATTAAAAGTGCACTGGAACTTAAAAAATTGCCACATTGTTTACATGACTAATTGTATTTTATTTTATTTTTTTCTACAAATTGGTTTTAAATACCATTTTAAATCATTTGAAATTTAAGCGTATATTTTGTTTCCATCATCATACATATATATATTATTATTTTTTTTTCTGGTTCTCTTTTTTCCACTTTTTTCAAAATGATGGTAATAACAATACTAACTAATTATACAATTATATAGGTTTTTAGGGTTCTTGTACACAGACCTGAAGAAGTCTAGAAGGACGAAAGCGATCTTTGTTAACAATAGGTTATGAAAATAGAAACTGATTTTTACATGCAAAATGTATATGTATATATTTATATATAATTTTTGATCGCAAAATGAACTAAGGTTGATATATTTCCAGCCATGTAGTATATTGCCTTGTATAAAATCACAGACTTAATAATCTACTTAATAATTTGGTTAAATAAGATGTACCATTAAAGTACATTAGGGCTATATATTATTATAACAGCTACTAGGTAGGGCAGGACCAGCTCGAATGTCATACTGATGGGGGAAGGGATGTGAATTTAACATGTGTACCAATAACAATTTGTTTTAAAGCACAATAAACCACTCCCATGCCTGATAAAAGTATATATATATATATATATATATATATATATATATATATATATATTTAGAAAGCTTGTGAGGAAATTATTACTCTATTTTTGTTTTACTTAGATCGCTTGTCTGTGTACTTAATAAAGGATTTTCGACTGGAAACAGACTGCCTGCCTTGCTTGGATTACTTTCGAATACTTAGTAATGCTGTAGAATTATATATTTTCTATTATTACTTTTTGACTTGACAAGTTTACGTTCACTACTTCTACTACTATTGTCTGATGTGATTAATATACAGTGATTAACTAGAAATATATGCACTGAAAATCTTCTACACAGGGAAGTTTCTTACACTGTTTTGTTTTTAGACCCACTACACTTTAGTGGGTTGTTTTGATACTTCGGGGATACCACAGAGATTACTTGTTTTATGTTGGTACTTTGGTTTCTGAGACCAAGGTTTTTGTTCCGTTAAAGGATCCCTGAATCAGTGTGGAATTCCAGCATTTTAAGACATGGATAATGACAGGCTAAAAGATTTACTAACTGTACCTATCTGGAATGATACAGAAGCAGATCAGATACAAACGGATACAGAAAATGGACAGGGAAGAATAGGGCCTAGAAAATATGAATTCAGAGACTTTTTCTAAACTAGAAAAGCAACTGAAATGCATACAGGGTCTCTACTGGGAACACATTTATTTACAACAAAGCATAAATAAGAAGAAACTACCCCGGGGGCTTAGATTGAACAAAAGACCAATGTGGAAAAATATGGATGATTCACTTTCTAAGGAATGGGAAGATATTTTAGAGGATGCCAGCTACAAACTTATTTGTCTGCTAGTAAGGAACAACCTTAGTGTGCAGGAAGCTACAAAGGCTGACATCACATCTTTAAAAACAACATTGGAAAATGAGAACCACAATAACCTAGATGCTAAATTTGAGCTACTTAAAGAAAGAGTGAAACGATATGAGCAATCCATTAAAGAAAGAAAGATTAATAAAATGAAACGAGATCAACTGGACAAAGATGATCCTGGGAGACTTACTAGGAGGTACAATAATAATATCAACAACAACAGGAGAACCAACAACAGACAAGGGTTTAGTTATTACAGGGGATATAAGGGAAAATATAACCGTGCCAGCAGACCTCAACGGGATTTTCCCAGGGGAGATCCTCACACAAAACCAGACAGGGGCACAACACAGGACCACCAGGAGACTGCCTCTCCAACATCTCATTCCCCACAATCCCCTCTGGCTATCAACACTCCGCAGAAGCCTTTGACATCACAGAAGGATCAGGACAGGAACATAAGCCACAGCGGCAACCAGAACTGACAGAGAGTTCTACAGGACGAATTACAGGACTACCAGGACAACCGGGACCACAGACAATCCAGCTACCAGGAGCAGCAGCACCATCACAGAGACCAGTTTCTTCAGGAAGACCAATATCGACAGCACAGACATCAACCACCACACCAATACCAAAGCCAGCACCAGTACCAGAACAAGAACGACGACCACCACCAGAGCCCTAGAGCTTGTCCCTCTTACCAGGTCCCCCCATACCACAGCCACAGCGAGGAATACTACTACAACCCACCAATATTCCAGAAAGCAGCGGAGGAATTCCAGAGGTCTCATACTCTATCCACAAACTCCCAGGGAGACAGGAGAACCAAACAGTGGACAGGGGTGAGGGAAATACAATACCTGGGCAATCCCGACTGGAACCCCGACTACAACCCAGGTCCCAGACTCAGACAGAGGAAACAGCCACAATAACAGGTACAATAACAACAACAGCAGGTACCACAATAACAGGTGTTCCACTTATCTGGAACCACTCTGTTAAAGCACTGACTGAAGAGGAAAAAAGTGTGTTGTCCAAAGGACTTACTTTTGTGCCAAGCTGCAGGAGTGAGGTTGCTCAAGTACTGATAGACCTTAAAATGTTTGTGAGGAAGCTCAACTTAAGGGTACAGTTTCATGGTAAAAGTAATGACACTGAAAATAAGCCTATTGATGAAACTATAAAAAGGCCTAGCAGCTATTGTCCACCACTACATCAAACACTAGCTGCTTTTGAAGTGAAATGTGAGATGGATATCAGGAAACTGCTTAAAAAACCTCCAAAGAAAAAACTTTATAACTTAACACAGGGAGAAAGAAAAGCATTGCTTGAGTTAGGCAATGATAAATCCAGACATGTAATGAAGGCAGACAAGGGAGGAAGTATACTTGTGACTGATACCACTAGCTACAACCAAAAGATAGAGAGCATGCTGGAGGATAACAGATTTTATGAGTTATTTGCCATTGATGACATAAAAAGAGCTGGGTTGGGAGGGTGGCCTAACGGTTAAGGTGTTTACAAACACAAGGTGCTGGGTTTGAGTCCCACAAGGGATAATTGGCTAAACTTAAAATAGCTCGCAAGGGCAGTTAGCTTAGTACTAATCTATGAATCTATGATTTATGGAACGCTAATCTCACCACATTATGGGAAGGAAAACTTATCACTGAAAATCTTTATAATTATTTATGGAGCCCATGCCCACATTTACCTTACTTTTTTAGAATACCAAAGCCACACAAGAACAGAGAAGACCCACCTTATAGACAGGTGGTAGCAAGTGGAGGTTCCCTTACTGAAGCCACAGCCATTTACCTTGATTACTTGCTAACACCTCTAGCAGAAAAGAATAAGTCATACCTAAGAGATTCAATTGATTTTTTGAAGAAAATAAAAAACATTACAGTGGAAGCTGACAGTATTTAGGTAACTATTGATGTGGAATCCTTGTACATAGTGCTCCCTCACAATTACTGTATAACAGCAGCTATGGAGTCTTTTAAGAAACATAATCAGGGTACACAGGCACAACTGCAAAAGTTAAGCAAGCTCATTAATCTTGTACTGGACTTCAATTTCTTTACTTTCAATGGCAAACACTACAAACAAAAAACTGGTATAGCAATGGGGGCTGCCATGGATCCCAGCATAGCTAACATAGCCCTGGGCAAATGGGAGGAGGACTTTGTGTTAAACAACACAGACTACATGCAGCATATCACATGCTATTTACATTTTATTGACAATGTCTTTATTGTGTGGGAAGGTGACACCTTGCAGCTTGGAGATTTTATCACTTACCTCAATCAAACAACCCCCTTCCTGAAGTTTACCTCTTCCCATAGCTGTACTTCAACCACTTTCTTAGATATGCAGATTTCCAAGGACACCAACAATAACAGAATCACCACTGATCTATTCAGAAAACCAATGGGGGTTAACTTATTACTCCACAGTAAAAGTCTACATCCTACAAAAACCAAGTATAATGTAGTGAAATCCCAAGGCTATAGATTAGCTCGAATTACCACAGAGATGGAACCATTTTTGAGAAACCTGAACAACTTAGAGAATGATTTTCTAGTGAGAGGCTATGAAAGTCAGATGTTAAAAAACATCCTGGAACCCATTATAGAACTGAAAAGGACTGAAGCACCTTCACTCAACCTCCCCAGTAGAAAAATGTTAAGTAATCCCACAGAGAATAACAAATGCAAAAATAGCTGCATCCTGACATTTATTTTATTTTATTTATTTATTTTACATTTGTTGACCGGGGTAGTCCGACTGGATACATGTCCATTTTCAGCGGAGTCCTGGGGAGAAAAGCTCCAACAGGGTTAAAATGACATATAATAAAAAGACAAAAAGAAAACAAATACATAGTTTTAAGAGAGATAAGAGTGCTGCAATAGAAGCTACATTTGGTTACATTCATTATATTCAGGTTAGTAGACCCTTGGTTGACTAGGACAAAAATTGCCCATTTCTATGCAGAGTTGCTCATGGTAATCTTAGTCTGGGTTCATACAAGGACATAGCCAATGCGATTTATAGTGGATTTCAAGTTCTTTTTTGAATAGAGCTAGTGATGGTAAAGACGTTAATTTATTTGGAAGAATATATATATGACATACACTTTGGATCAGCACAGTATCAAAAATATTATTGAAGAAAACTGGGACATTGTCACAGGAAACCCTTTTCTTATTAACATCTTAGGCGAAGCCCCATCATTTGTTTATAGGAAGGCCAGGAATATTAGAAGTTTTGTTGAATTTAAACCTAGACCATGTGAGAAAAGCACTAAAAGATGTGAAACTAATTGTACATTTTGTATATTTATACAGCAAGGTGATAGTTTTTATTGCCCTTATTTAAAGAAGATCATTAAAACCAGTGCAGGGGGTGACTGTAGCACTAAAAAAGTAATGTACAGGGCACAGTGCAATGAATGTGATGCATTCTATGTGGGCAAGACTGTAAATAAACTCAAGCGAAGGATTTCATGTCATCTGTCAGAAATCCGCTCTGGATGTAAAAATAATGCACTAGCCAAACACCTTTCTCTTCATAAAAGACACACAGGTTTTAAGTTCTAGATCCTGGATCGCATAGACATGGGTGATCTTGAAGGAGACATCCCGAATATTCTAGAGAAACATGAACTCATGTGGAAATTAAAGCTGAACTCTTTTAGAAAGCCTGGACTAAACTACTGTTCAATTAAAAGTGCACTGGAACTTAGAAAATTGCCACATTGTTTACATGACTAATTGTATTTCATTTTATTTTTTTCTACAAATTGGTTTTAAGTACCATTTTAAATCATTTGAAATTTAAGTGTATATTTTGTTTCCATCATCATACATATATATATATATATATATATATATATATATATATATATTTTTTTTTTCTGGTTCTCTTTTTTCCACTTTATTCAAAATGATGGTAATAACAATACTAACTAATTATACAATTATATAGGTTTTTAGGGTTCTTGTACACAGACCTGAAGAAGTCTAGAAGGACGAAAGCGATCTTTGTTAACAATAGGTTATGAAAATAGAAACTGATTTTTACATGCAAAATGTATATGTATATATTTATATATAATTTTTGATCGCAAAATGAACTAAGGTTGATATATTTCCAGCCATGTAGTATATTGCCTTGTATAAAATCACAGACTTAATAATCTACTTAATAATTTGGTTAAATAAGATGTGCCATTAAAGTGCATTAGGGCTATATATTATTATTATGACAGCTACTAGGTAGGGCATGACCAGCTCGAATGTCACACTGATGGGGAAAGGGATGTGAATTTAACATGTGTACCAATAACACTTTGTTTTACAGCACAATAAACCATTCCCATGCCTGATAAAAAGTATATATGGATATATATATATATATATATATATATATATATATATATATATATATATATATAAAGCTTGTGAGGAAATTATTACTCTATTTTTGTTTTACTTGGATTGCTTGTCTGTGTACTTAATAAAGGATTTTCGACTGGAAACAGACTGCCTGCCTTGCTTGGATTACTTTCGAATACTTAGTAATGCTGTAGAATTATATATTTTCTATTATTACATTTTGACTTGACGAGTTTACGTTCGCTACTTCTACTACTATTGCCTGATCTGATTAATATACAGTGATTAACTAGAAATATATGGACTGAAAATCTTCCACACAGAGAAGTTTCTTACACTGTTTTGAATGCAGTATGTTCCAGCCCTAGTCTGAGCAATGAGACTCACATGCACTGAAGACTGCAAAGCAGCATTTACTTGCATAAGCAGATCTGGGACCTGCAGGTGATCAGGGGCTTCATAATTCATATCACAACACCTGTGAGCACTAAGCCACAACTTTGGCCCACATCATTTGTTCAGGGCCAATAAGTTCCCCTGGCATCATGGTGATTTGTGTCTAAATGGTGGAATTTGGCTTCACTGGGCTGACCTGCTGCCTATTGATTTGTGTCATGTTATATGCAGTATGAATCGAAGCAAATCTGCTACTGTTTTGCTCTGGATAGCAACTGGAGAGATTGCTTTGATTTCTGAACAAGCTGAATATGTGAAAGTTCCTTTCTAGTGCAGGAAACAGATGGAAATATTTCTCCACTTCCGGCATCAGGATTACCTACTTAGGGATTCCTAAGAAGATGTGTGTACAAGGCAGATGCATGACAGTGCCTTCTGGCACCAGTGACATAACTTGGTCTGGTCAACATTGCTGGCATCATTACAGTGACTTAAAGATACACCATCATGCCCTTCTTAGCCAATGAAAAAAAAAGGGCTAGGGAAAGGGAAACAGACTTCTCCAGTAAGTATAGGTGACTGATGTGTGCTTGTATATACAAAGGCAGTCTTATTCAGCTATATGCAGTTCTTGCGGTTCATGGATTTGTTTCTCTTTGTTTTCTGCTTTTTGGCACATGTTGAAGTAGAGTACAGCAGGATGATGTGCTACAGACAAACACCAATACATTCCAGTTATCAGAGCATGTATACAGTGTTATTGTTACAGCTGCATATTTAATAGACTTGCTTCTTTGTTCATGTTTGCCCTGCTGCTAATCATTTTAACCATTGCTTACACATTAGCTCTGCTTTATGTGCCACACACCTTGTCAATGCAGGTCAAACTGTTTTACTCTTCAAACTTTCCCCAAGAATTCCCACCAGTGGCACCGTGACGCAGACTGTGTGGGTAGTGCATATTCCTGAGCTATCCTGGGTATCATACCCTACTTTGGACATGACTGGTTTGTATCATTCAGTGCCATGTCCATGGCTATACCCTTGCCATTAATACACATTGCCCTGGTCAGTCTGTTATGTCCTGCACTTGGTTGTTCCATCTCCCCCACTTGTGCCAGCTACACCTTGCATACTAGGGGTATGTGCCTGACAGTTTGTTATGTGATGCTTCTTGGTAACTGTCCTGGTATGTTATTGCCACCAACTTATGTTGTCCCATGTGTATAAATTTTAGGATTGTGTGGTGATGCACACATGGTATGGTCTTCATGGTACCATGTGATGCACTATTTGGTAAGACTGTCTGCCATCTGATGACAAACACCTATAGGTTGGCAGTTCAGACTCAGGAGAATGTTATCCTTACTTTATGGACCCTTGAGGTCACACTGCTTGCAAATGAATCTTCCCATGCCCTACACATTGGAGAAAACTGGCTAGATTCCATTTAATCCTACCCCTTATGCAACGCATACTGCTGTAGTACCTTTCTGTCAAGCTTCTATATTGCTGTTGCTTGTCATTGCCTATTTACCAAAATGTTACTCCTCCAGGCACTGTACTGCCACCTGATGTAGCATGTCAGCCATGGCAATTTACAAGGCAAAACCACAGCCAACACATCATGCACCAGCCTTGAAATCACACACTGAGTCTGCAGCAGTCTCCAGGTCACCTTGTCTGCAGGGTGATTTAGCTCATGCAACATGGAGTGACCTGAAAGTTTCCAGATTCAGTCTGATGACCTGCCTCTGTTAGGTGGTGTAGGCTGCCTTTCAAGTGGTACCACTGGTGGTCCCATTGTGCCAACTGCCAAAAAGTGGAAGGTCTGACAAACTGCCTTAGTGGACTAGTGGCTAGATACCCACATTGGCATCCTCGTGTGTCTTGCAGAGTTGCACAGCTGCCTGCCCTGACCACTGGGACATCAGCAGCTCACCTCAGGTAGGGTATAACACATTGCAATATGACAGTCATCTTTTACCCCACCCTTTCCATATTATGGCATTTCCTTTCCTTGTGTGTCATTTCCCTCCCAAGCACATTGTCTATTCCTTCTCATTACAAGTTATCTTCCCTCTGTCTGTCTGTCTTGCATTTGTGTTCCCTTTCCCATTTGTGTAAACACTGCCCCAGTTGGAATTTGTCTGTCTTTATATATCTTTGCTTCTCCACTCCCATACTGCTTCCTTACCCTTCTTGTTCTCCTTCTGTATGCTCCTTTACTTGGCTCTTACATGTTTCTACCTGTCCTATACACTCATTTTCTGCCCACTTATAATGCAAAACTAGTTGGATGTTTACTGTATAAACATTGTCTGGGCTATCAGCTTTGCTGCTATTGAAGAGCACTGATGTACATATGTGAACATGCATCACTGTGAGCGCAGTACATGCACACTGGTGGGCTCACAGGGCCATCTCAGTGCTGCCAGACCATTACCCGACCTGTTTTGTTTTCACCTTCTTATTCTAAGTTGTGTAATGCCATCTCTACTGAAATGGCCCACAATGTACTACTGTGACTGTACTTTTTGGAACTTACAAGGCTGCTTAAGTGAATTTTCAGCATCTGACAAAGTATTTTTTAGGTTTTTTACATTTAACCTTTATTTTTTATTTATGTGATCCCGTTCAAACTGTTGTGTTGTGCTTTGTCTTAGGGTTGCAGACTCATTTGGTGTGTATCCCTTTATTGAATGAAGGAAGGTGTAGACATTACCATTTATGTTCATACTCATAGGTTGTTACTAGGCTAAAGACCAGTAGGGCTCATACAAGGCTAGTCACGCACCCCAAACCTATCTGTATCCCAGGTATCATGGTTGTCTATATTGGGGGCAGGTTAGTAGGGAGTTAACTAAAGGTTTTTCTAGGTGCAGAGGGTGTTAGTTAGGATAATATTTTTCTTATTGATGCCCTCATATATGGATCAAACTGGGGATAAATTATGATTTCCCATCCAGTTGTCAAGGTTTCACTTTAGGATCAGGGATGAACTCTGTTTTACATGGATGGGAGCCTATTTCATAATGTGGGGATCATTTGGGACACATATCTGTCTCTCTATCACATTCTGTTTATGTCAAACAGGAAGCTCATATCCCTGGATCTAGTGTTTCTGGTACTGTTTGTTTTGCACATGTGTAACAGATCTATCAGGGCTGCATCTGAAGAAACCCTATAAGCCAGGCAAAGATCTTCTCTCAGTAGCCTGTAGGAGACTGTATACAGAGACAGAGCCTTTAAGCAATCAGTACAGGACAGAATATTCATGTGAGAAACCTTTGTGGGTATTCCAACTGTTATAAATATCTGGATAGATACATGCCAAAAGGGGAATTGTACTCACTGAAAGGTCTGATAAGGCCAGAGTAGAGTTGCACAGTAACTTCCTTGGACCTGAATGCCATACCCTTACCTATATGTTGGGTAACATAGGATGATTTTCTTCTTATCTTAGTTACATGTTTGTCAAAGGTCATACTGCCTTCTACATATGTCCCCAGGTCCCTTATTACTTACTTACTTACTACTATATTATGTACACAGACAAGTGATCCAAGTAAAACAAAAATAACAGAGTAATACTTTCCTCACAAGCTTTCTAACTATATAAATATATATATATATATATATATATATATATATATATATATATATATATACTTTTTATCAGAAAGGAGTGGTTTATTGTGCTGTAAAACAAAGTGTTATTGGTACCCATGTTAAATTCACATCCCATTCCCCATCATTGTGACATTTGAGCTGGTCCTGCCCTACTTAGTAGCTGTCATAATAATATAAGCAACCCTTATGTACTTTAAATAAAATTAAAAATGATGTGGTACCTCTTATTTAACCAGATTATTAAGTCTGTGATTTTATCCAAGATAATATATTACATGGCTGGAAATATATTAACCTTACACCATTTGGCAATCAAAAAATATATATAAATATATACATATACACTTTGCATGCAAAAAATCAGTTGTAAAAATCATATTCTGTTTCCATAACCTATTGTTAACAAAGATCGCTTTCGTCCTTATATACTTCTTCAAGTCTGTGTACAAGAACCCAACAAACTATCTACAAAAATATTATTGTATAATTAGTATTGTTATTATACATCATTTTGAATAAAGTGGAAAAAAGAACAAGAAAAAGAAAAAATGTATGACAATGGAAACAAAATAAACACTTAAATGAAATCATTATTAATTTTGTAATTGTTTTACTTGGATCTCTTGTCTGTGTACTTAATAAAGGATTTTTGACTGGAAACAGACTGCCTACCCTGATTGAATTACTTTTGAATACTTAATAATTCTGTACAATGCTTCAAATGATATGTTTTTTATTATTTTTTTTTTTGACTTATGACGAGTTTAAGTTCGCAATTTCTACTACCATTATCTAATCTGATTAATATACAGTGATTAACTAGATATATCTTCTACACAGAGAAGTTTCTTACACTGTTTTGTTTTTGGACCCACTATACTTGTTTACTGGGCTGTTTGAGACTTAGGGTATACCACGGAGATTACTTGTTTTTTTTAATTAAGAATATCCAAACCTCACTGGTGTATGCACATTACTGATTATATTTCCCTAACAACAGCAACAATGCTATCAGAATTACAGTGAACTATACATAAACATGTTGAGGATGTTATCATAAGGGTCTTTTTGTAGACTCTTTCATCCCACAATCAGGTAGGTTTTCTAGCTTTTCCAAAGATCGGTCTATAATTTGTGCAATGATCAGGCCAGGAGATGACAGGTAATTAAGGGTCTGGTCCCAGAATAGGACAGAAGAAAAATATTCAGCCACCCCTATCTAAAGCTTTGGAGTCATTGTCTGCAGACAAGTTTGAAAGTTACTGAGGCTCCTAAAGCAGAACTGGATAGAGATGTTCACTTAGAAATATTCCCTGGAATGCTTATTTAAAGTGTTATGGTGCTCTTCTTGTGGATTCTGAAAGGTATCTCATTTCCTGGGAGTGGAAAGAACTGAACATAAAAGCAGTTTCCATGAGATGGATGACCCTTTTTTTCTCCTTGGTGGTGGATTAACTTTTTGAGGGGGATAAAGGCAGATGGCCTCGTTATCATCATTTGTTTCTGAAACAAGGAGCTACGTCCTTGCAGTATATTCTCAGGAGATATGCACTTCAAGACCAACTGCCCAGTGTGTAACTATTGGGTATAGCTGATTTGGTCACATTGACTAATGTCATGTGACACCCAAACCCCATTTAAAAATGAGAAAAGCAAGATTAACAATGATGATGCTGATGATGATGGTGATGATGATGATAACTGAGACTATGCTTGTCCTTCGCATTATTAGGGGTGACCTGAGCTAACTTACTGCATGAGGTAAGCAGTGGGTGTCAGGTGATGGACCTCTGGTCTTCAGGATAGCACATATCAAAGGTGGTTCTCAATCATCATTCCTACAGGTTACCTTATATGAATATCAAAATATACCTCCTTTGTATGTACTGCTCCACCCATGAGGACAGCTTCCACCCTAATATCCCTGCTTATTAATATATTTTAGACAATAGCAAACCTGCACATCTTCTACCTGACTGGAGAATGAACTTTCGCTAGTAGGGTGTTAGTGTAAAGGTAACGCCTGCTGAAGAATACATCCATGACCACTTCATGGGAAAGTATTAAGCTGTTGTCAAGGCTGGACAAAAAAAAGCAGACTGACACCATTATTTAGTGTTTGCTAAATAGCAATTTGCCATTAAAGTTAAAATTAAAATAAGCAAATATTTAAAAACAAGAAAAAAGTGTGTGTGTGTGTGTGTGTGTGTGTGTGTGTGTGTGTGTGTGTGTGTGTGTGTGTGTGTGTGTGTGTGTGTGTGTGTGTGTGTGTGTAGATATTAAATACTTACATAACTTATATAATTTGGATGCATGCACCATGTTGGGCATTATTGCTTGTATATAATATCAAAACCATCCCAGCCCAGAGGTTTACCTTTGCTGGCAGTTTCCTTAGCGAGATATACTTCCTGGTTTAGTTTTCCTTTCTTGTCTTATTTTCAGTACATCTTCAAGATTAACTCTACTAAACATGCCATATGAACAACCATCAAATATTACTACCTGCTATACTTTTAATTGTATGCCTAAATCTCTATGCTTATGTAAATATCTTATGCAGTCATATGTTATTAAGTGTAAACCACAATGCTCATGTAAATGTCTTATGTATAGTATAGTATGTTAGCAATTGTTCTGGAGCTTTTCTCTCTGGGCCTCCACTGAAAACAGACAGCTCTGTGCAGTCGGACATCCCCAGTAAACAAATGTAAAATAAATAAAATAAATAAATAAATAATCTCTACGTGAACTGTAACTGGTGGTTTTGGAATGATACCAAATTTTGTTTACATTGTTTGTGACTATAGATAAGTTATTTAATCAGACAAAAATATTCCAAGTCACACCTTAAAAGAACAATTGTCTGTGCTTAGTCTTTCCTTGTTACCAAAGACTGAAACAAATAATTTAATACATTTATTTACAATGCTACATACCTCTGTCTTTATGCTTACTCATCTCCCATATCCTCACATGCAGATCACAAGGTTATCTTTCCTATCAGTGGTAGTAAAACAATCGTTGTGTGTGCCAAATCCAGAAACTTGATCATACATTAGTCCTCACAACTAAATAACTATCTATGCTTGTATTGACTGTATCAGTAGTGGGCAGAAATAGTCCCCCTCCCATATATATTCTCTGAGACCACTTATGCTTTTGGAAGTCGTTTAACTATAAATGCTATATACTTCTGTGGATTTTTTACATGCTTTCTTTTTATTATGAAATGGAAAGACCATTTGCTCAACTATTCTTTCTGTCTGAACATTTTAAAGAATACAGTGCCTGGGTTCTCATTAAGTCTAGATATATATTTAGAAGATGAACTCATAATTACTTTAGGAATAAGAGAGACTAAATTACTTGATAGTTAGGGTCAATTAGTGAATATTTTTTTCCCACAACTGAAAAAAACCTAATGGGCTAAATGAACACTAAGCTCCATTTAGAAACATAATGAATGGGAATATTAAGTTAGAAGGCATAACCTTTGCTGGCTAAAGCAGATCAGATTCATGTAATGTAATGAGAATTTTGCAAGTAAAAAAACAAGATCATTGTATCGGTTACTCAAATTTCTTAATTATCTAATTAAAGACAATGGTTTTCAGTAATGTTCCTTTAAAACAGACCATTTTATGTCTGGAGCCCTACTGGCTGAAATGAGAGATGTTAAATAACAAACTGGCTCTAACGTACTGTATTTTGGCTGTATAACTGCTATACGTATTAAGAAAATGTGCAGTGAAATCCCATATTTTACTTCTCTCTTACTATAAGCAGCTTTATCAAAATAAAAATTTGATAATTTGGCAATTATGGTGCTTCACCCTTTTGTTTTCTGACATATAAAAGTGACTAATACAGAAATGGAAAGCTTAGCCTTGCATCCTGTCTGTGGCTCCTCATGACAACTGCTCTTCCACTTTAAGCCCTTTTTAAAGCATTTAACGTATCAAAACAGATATGTCTGGAAACACAATTTCAGGTTTGCCTCTCTGTCATCATCCAAAAGTTATACTGGGTTTTTGGACTGGGTCAGCGGCAGTGTTATTATAGTATAATAGGGGAAAGCAGCCCAGATCAACATGAGGTAATGGAGTACAGGTAGGGCATGTGGAACAATTCACTGCACCTCATATATCCTGGTACTCTCAGAGAGTTAGACTACAAGCCTGACCGTGTTTCACACACAACAGTATTTTAGTACACAGATGCTTTATGAAGACAAATGAACATTATACTTATATATGGTCCTATTTGTGGTCATATGATATGGATAAAACTTGACAATACAGTGATGTTTAGTTTCCAAAATGGGACAGATGTAAATTGTGTATTGATCTTGGGTAGTAGAAAGGCAAGCTTTAAAGAAGTAAGGGACTAACTCAGAAAAAAAAAACTTTATAGCGGTAAGAAACTTGACCATGGAATAAACTATTAGTGTTTAGTTGTCTTGCTGCTGCAAATTATGTAATTAACACAGATATACTTAAGATTTTCACTCTCTGCAAAAATAACAGTAAAAGTAACCAGATATAAGGAGCAAGAATATTGTACTCAGGATAGGTAGTGAAAAAGGAAAACAAACAAAGTACATTTAAATCTGCACACTTCTGCATGCACACTAGTATAAATCTACAGTTGTGCATGCTATGATGAAGCTAATGCCTGTGAGCAAAGATATACTTCACAGCAATAGTATAGCATAACAGTTGGCATGTGCATATATATTTTTTAACATTTTACAGCGAATGTACTCTTAGCCAACTATACATCAAAAATGATAAAGCTGGTTCAGTTGTGTAGGACTTGCTTATCCTGAAAAAGCAGCAGAATCTAGAGAAGAAGGCTGAAAGCTAGCAACGTGGCTAGAAGACAAGGAGAAACCTAATGCTATTAAAAACGGCAGCCTATGTGTACGTAACATTCGCCAACAGGGTCTAAATAGTATAATGCATTAGAAAATGGTTATATGAAGTGTTTATTTCATTAAACAGTTTAACTGTGTGGATAAAGTTGATAATTATTCTGGAGACAAATATTAACTTTAATGAAAATACAATACAATTTTTAAATTATGCTTACTGAATACACTTTCTTGCAAACACAAAATTTTGAAATTGCAACAAAAGAAAAATATATTATGGTCCTAACACTGCAGTACTGAATATATGTATGTATATACATATATATATATATATATATATATATATATATATATATATATATATATGTGTGGATCTAGGACTATTGAATGAAAGTTCAATAGTCCGAATCCAATATAACCAAACGCACTTTACAGAAAGCGCTTTCACCGGAAAAATGTTTTCGTTAAATTCTGTTCAAAAAAAAAAAAAAACAATAAATCTTCTTTTATGCACGGGTGCTATGCCCCCCACACCCCCCTACTTTCATATTCTCACTCCAAGGTCACACTACAGTGGGGAAAAGGGAATTCTCCCTTAACCGCACTGTAATGCAACTGGCACAACCAGCATACTTAACCGAAAGTGATGCTTCGGTGAACAGCACTTTTGGTTATGTATGTTCAGTGATCTCTGTTTCGGCAGAAATTGCCATTGGTGATCTGTACAGATCCCATAGATATATATATATATATATATATATATATTATGAAATAATGGTTACCTGATAAGGGCTTTGATAATGAAACACATTTAGCTAGTGGAATAATGATAAAAGGGAAAGGAACAGTATTAAACGATTTTGCAGTAGTGTCCACTGTCAAGTTATTGGTAATATAAAATAACTATTAAGGGAATTAATAATGAATAGCTCTGGAAAGGTATATACTCAAAATAAATGTTATGTACTCAAATGAGGAATAGAAATGCAACATTTTGCCATTTTCAAATTATTTAAATTTAGATTTCAGCTGAAAGTACAGGATTTGTCACATAGACAAGATATGTACTCATTTTAGCAAAACTATACTAAAAGCCTTAAAAAGGACTTCACTGAAAGAAAGTGCCACTGGAAAATAAAAAAAAAAAAACAGAAAAGGAAAAAGGTGATTGCAAGTACATGGTACAACCATCTTTCTTTTGTAAAACGTCTTTTTGGCTTCTCTTCACAGATCTTATTTCCCCTTGTATGACTCTTTTTCTAAACCTTTTTCCATTGGTAGAACTTCTATCTCTAGCAATTTTGACGTATTGATGGGAAAGTGAGAAGAGGATTTACTTGGACCATTTTTATGAATATTCACTTTGCCAGTTTAAATGTTTGCTGATAAATCAGTTAAAGCTGTCACCTAAAATTCTGGACTGTCTCAGATAGAGGAATGCCATTTAGCAATTTTGAAGCTGCACAACTGTGAGTAAATGCATATGTCCCAATAAAGCAAAATCCCAAACCATACCCAGGTTATCTGTCTCCCTGTGCAATTCTCTAAACTGGCACCCTGTAACTCAGTCTTAAAAAAGGTCTTCTGTAAGTTGGAAGAAATGTCTTCTCTAATTGTAGTAACCTGCTTGTCAAATTCATAGCAAACTAGCTGTAAGAAGCACCTTGATACAACTATCCTTCACCCATGATCACAAATGCAATATCAGCATTTATTAATATTCTCATGGCTTCATAAACCAATTCCAGTATTGCACTCCTGCACCACTGACCCCTGGTGATCATGCCCACAAACAGCTTGCACCTAGGGCAGTCAACCCCTTCACCCTTTCCTAGTAAAGGTTCCTCAAAAAGCCATCAGTATGGGGCATTGATTTGATGAACTCCATAATGAGAGTCATACTACCCTAACTGATTCTATAAATTGCCAGTAATAGCTCAGCAATGTTTTAGATACAATTTTGCTTATCATCTCAGTTCTTCCTGCACTACTCTGCTCTCTTTCCAAGTCGTATCATAAGGCTTTTTTTTAAAAATAATGTTGTTATGTTTAAAAGATTTATTGATGATTTCATTTTTGTATGTAGTGGAGATGTTGATGAATTTGATCAGTTTATGGATTTGTTAGGCTGTAATACATTTGGTTTGCAATTTACCTATAGAGTAAATAGGAAATGTATACAATTCTTGGATGTTGAATTTTATGTTAATGGTAATGGCTTGTTGCAGTACAAACCTTTCCACAAAGAGACTGCAGCGGGCAGTTTTCTTGAAGCAAGTTGTGCTCATCCTGATCATTTGATCAAGTCACTACCATATGGGGAATTCAAAAGAATACAAACTAATACCTCTGATGTAATGATTTTAGAGAGGGAGTTTGTATTGGTCAAGAATAGGTTATTAAAGCGTGGTTACAGCATGGAATGCATAAATGAGGCCCTAGGAAAATTGGGAAATAAAAGGGGAGTCAGGAGACCAAATGGAAAGTTAGTTCAAGGTAGGAAAGTTATTAAGAACAATGACAATGAATTGAAAGCTGAACCTCTGTTTTTTGTTAGTAAATTTTCCCCTTTTCTGGGGCACTCAGAAAGTTGATCAATGATCTTTGGCCTATCATTTGTAGGGATGAAGTAGTAGGTAATTTGTTCCCTGAGAAGGTTGTTTTTTCATATGGGAGGTTTAACAATTTGACAAAATTATTAAGGATGAGAAATAAAACTGAGGTAGCAGAAAGGAAAGGTGTATTTCCATGTGGGGGTTGCAAAGTGTGTGGAAAAATAAAAAAAATGTGGATGGATGGACCATTAATGGGAAGAAATTGTTTTGTAAAAAATGAGTTTAATTGTAATTCATGTGGTGTGGTCTACATCATTGGATGTGGATGCACACCATGTAAATGGTATGTGGGACAGACAAAGAAGGGTGAAACTCAGACTCTTAGAACATCTAGGAGATGTTAGAAATAAGAGATTGGATAGTCCAGTGACACAGCACTTTTGCAACACACATGAAGGTCATATAGACAGTTTTTTCTATAGTATACTGGCAAAGCCATATGATGGACATAATTTGGAGGGTGATGAATTTAAAAGGAAACTAGTTCAGTTGGAATCAAAATTAATAGTTTATTATGACACTTTGTTCCCGAAAGGTTTAAATTTAGAAATAGAGTGGGGTATTTAGTAGTTATTTGCTATCAGGGAATAATTAGGATTTCAATGCATAATATTCAATGTATAGATCAACTAAATAAAATATCAAGGAGAAGTAGAACAGCATATCTATAAATATAAAAATGTTTATAAAAGAAAATATTCAAGTCATCATTTAGTATAATAGAGCTTAGGGTGGTTGCAATCAATTTTTTATGAAATGTGTATGTCTTTATCATTGCTCAATATAAACAAAGAAATTCATGAAATTATTAAATAAATGAATTTGGTATAAGATTTTTGGTAATGCACTATGAGAGATATATATATTTTTATGAATTAATATGGTTTATAGTTCACTTTTGCAATTTTGTTAATTGTGAAGTGTGAGTTTGTATTGTGTGGGGGGCACATCTCTGTTTTATAATGAAGTATGTTTAAACAAAGTTAATTCATGTTTTCTAATTGATTAATGAATTTATTGGTTGAATTGAGTATGGTGATGGAGTATAAAATGTTGCCTGATTTGTATGAATTAATTCCATTGAAGCCCGGTGGGGCAAAGGTACCAGAATGTGTTAATAAAGAAAACTTGGCAGTGGCAGCAGTGCTCTATGTGTTTTTTTCAGAAGATGGTAACCTTAGTTTTCTGTGCCAAACTGAAAGGCAATTGGATGTGAGTGCAACATGCAAATAAGAAACTGACAATGTAATAAGGAGAAGGGGTGTGGCCAAGATGATTGCTTGAATACAGCAGATTTTAGTTGCTTTGTACTATTCAGAAGTTTATGACAGGAGTCTACTATCACACATGATTCAGCAAGTGCTAGAAGTGAATGAAATGTGTTTTTTTATATCTTTAAATCAAATAATTTATTTAAGAAGGATGAGGAGAGGGGGAAGGCATGCCTGAAGGCAGATAAAGGCTAGGACTGTGATATTGAGGGTCTGAACTTTGAATGTTGGCAGTATGACTGGTATAGGGAGAGAGCTAGCTGATATGATGGACCAAAGGAAGGTTGGTATATTGTGTGTGCAAGAGACCAGATGGAAGGGGAGCAAGGCTAGGTGTATCGAAGGTGGGTTCAAATTGTTTATTCATGGTGTGGATGAGAGGAGAAATGGCATAGGGGTTATCCTGAAGGAACAGCATGCTAAGAGTGTTTTGGAGGTGAAAAGAGTGTCGGATAGAGTGATGTTTATGAAGCTGGAAATTGATGGTGTAATGATGAATGTTGTTAGTGCATATGCTCCACAAGTTGGGTGTGCGATGAATGAGAAAGAAAACATTTGGAGTGAGTTGGATGAAGTGGTGATGACTGTACCCAAAAGTGAGAGACTGGTGATTGGAGCAGATTTCAATAGGCATGTTGGTGAAGGGAACAAAGGGGATGAGGAAGTGATGGGTAGGTATGGTGTTAAGCAAAGGAATGCAGAAGTTCAGATGGTAGTGGATGTTGCAAAAAGGATGGACATGGCTGTGAAGAATACATATTTTAACAAGAGGGAGGAGCATAGGGTGACATACAAGAGTGGAGGAAGCTGCACACAGGTGGATTATATCTTATGTAGAAGGGCCAGTCTGAAGGAGATTGGAGACTGTAAAGTGGTGGCAGGGGAAAGTGTAGTTAGGCAGCATAGGATGGTGGTTTGTAGGATGTCACTGGTGATCAAAAAGATGAGGATGAGTGTGAGGGCAGCACCAAGGATCAAATGGTGGAAATTGAAAAAGGGTAATTGTGAGGTGGAGTTCAGGGAAGAGCTAAGACAGACACTGGGTGGCAGTGAAGAGTTACCGAATAGCTGGGTAACTACAGCAGAGCTAGTAAGAGAGATGGCTAGAAAGGTTCTTGGTGTGACATCTGAAAAGAGGAAGGAGGACAAGGAGACCCAGTGGTGGAATGAAGACGTACAGGAGAGTATACACAGAAAGAGGTTGGCGAAGAAGAAGAAGTGGGATTGTCAGAGAGATGAAGAAAGTAGACAAGAGCATAAGGAGATGAGGTGCATGGCAAAGAGAGACATGGCGAAGGCTAAGGATAAGGCGCATGAAGAGTTGTATGAAAGGTTGGACACTAAGGAGGGAGAAAAGGACCTGTACCAATTGGCTAGACAGATGGACCGAGCTAGTAAAGATGTACAGCAGGTAAGGGTGATAAAGGATAATGAGGGAGACTTACTCACAAGTGAGGAGAGTGTGTTGGGCAGATGGAAAGAGTACTTTGAGGGGCTGGGCTGATGAATGAAGAGAATGAGAGAGAGAGAAGGTTGGATGATGTGCAAATAGTG
Organism: Protopterus annectens; assembly: GCF_019279795.1. Classification (NCBI taxonomy): domain Eukaryota; kingdom Metazoa; phylum Chordata; order Ceratodontiformes; family Protopteridae; genus Protopterus; species Protopterus annectens. The sequence goes on along the minus strand of NC_056731.1, from coordinate 1,283,069,840 downwards.
AATCATGAATTGCAGTGGATTAGCAAAGAGGAAGTAAGGACAGCTATGAAGAGGATGAAGAATGGAAAGGCTGTTGGTTCAGATGACATACCTGTGGAAGCATGAATGTGTTTAGGTGAAATGGCAGTGGAGTTTTTAACTAGATTGTTTAATGCAATCTTGGAAAAAGTGTTTTGGTACCAATTTTTAAGAATAAGGGTGATGTACAGAGCTGTAGTAACTACAGAGGGATTAAATTGATCAGTCACAGCATGAAGTTATGGGAAAGAGTAGTGGAAGCTAGGTTAAGAAGGGAGGTGATGATTAGTGATCAGCAGTATGGTTTCATGCCAGGAAAGAGCACTACAGATGTGATGTTTGCTCTGAGAGTGTCAATGGAGAAGTACAGAGAAGGTCAGAAGGAGTTGCATTGTGTCTTTGTGAATTTAGAGAAAGCATATGACAGGGTGCCTAGAGAGGAGTTGTGGTATTGTATAAGGAAGTCGGGAGTGTCAGAGAAGTATGTAAGAGTGGTACAGTATATGTACGAGGGTAGTGTGACAGCAGTGAGGTCTGCAGTGGGAGTGACGGATGAGTTTAAGGTGGTGGTGGGATTACATCAAGGATCAGGTCTGAGCCCTTTCTTATTTGCAATGGTGATGGACAGGTTGACAGACGAGATCAGACAGGATTCCCAGTGGACTATGATGTTTGCAGATGACATTGTGATCTGTAGTGAGAGTAGGGAACAGGTGGAGGAGACCCTGGAGAGGTTGAGATATGCTCTAGAGAGGAGAGGAATGAAGGTCAGCAGGACTAAGACAGAATATATGTGTGTGAATGAGAGGGAGGATAGAAGAATGGTGAAGATGCAGGGAGTAGAGGTGGTGAAGGTGGATGAGTTTAAATACTTGGGATCAACAGTTCAGAGTAATGGTGAGTGTAGAAGAGAGGTGAAGAAGAGAGTACAGGCAGGATGGAGTGGGTGGAGAAGAGTGTCTGGAGTGATTTGTGACAGACAAGTACCAGTAAGAGTGAAAGGGAAGGTCTACAAGAGGGTAGTGAGACCAGCTATGTTATATGGGTTGGAGACAGTGGCACTGACAAAAAGGCAGGAGTCAGAGCTTGACGTGGCAGAGTTGAAGATGTTAAGATTTGCACTGTGTGTGACGAGAATGGACAGGATTAGGAATAAGATTATTAGAGGGTCAGCCCAGGTTGGAAGGTTTGGAGGCAAAGCCAGAGTGGCAAGATTATATTGGTTTGGACATGTGCTGAGGAGGGATGCAGAGTATATTGGGAAAAAGATGCTAAGGATGAAGCTGCCAGGTAACAGGAAAAGAGGAAGGCCTAAGATAAGGTGTATGGATGTGGTGAGAGAGGACATGCAGGTGGTTGGTGTGACAGAGCAAGCTACAGAGGACAGGAAGAAATGGAAACAGTTGATCCACTGTGGTGACCCCTAATCGGAGCAGCTGAAAGAAGAAGAAGAATTTTAGTTAAGAATTAGTAATTAAAAAAATTGTGTCAAAAGATATCTCTGACCACTTGAAGGATGTCACTTTCAAAAACTTCTAGGCAAAAGACCTTTTCTACAAAGAAAGATTTCTAGAAGATCTTGTCACCATTATAGGAATTATCTTTAAAAATAGATATGGATAAGAAATGAAAACATTTATAAGAGAATGGCAAAAGTTTATTTTTAAAAAAATATGATTCAGCAACAAAATGTTCATATACACAGTACAGAGACAAGTTTAAATGACATCAAGGGATTTCTGACTGAGCAAGAAAACCACATTGATGTTTTGCTAAAACAAAATAATTGGCTACCAGAGAAGATGGATGATTCTGAAAACCAGAAGAGAAGGGGAAAAAAATAAGAATATGTGGTGTTCCTGAGAAAATAGGAGACTATCGGGAAGAAATATTATTGAAGATGACTGGAATAGAGGTCAGAGAGTTTGTTCTTATTGGCTAGTTTGAGTTAAAATGGTTATTTCTTGTTTTATTTAAGCCCCACATTTGCGCTTGTTTGCATGTAGCATACCATTGTGCACTGCCTTGTAGCGGTGGTACCACTGGTGGCTATAGATGCAAACATTTTGTTTGTTAAATTTTCCCTTAGCACTTTGCTTGTGGCTCTCCAGAGGTTTTTCATGGCCCTGTTCTACTCTCAGGAGAAACACTTAACCTAGTCTCAGGGTTTCCAACACACCTCTTACCCACTAGACATTCCTAAGTGCAACCTCTTTTCCTGACCATATAAATTTACCTAACACTATGGATGGACACTTTTCCACAGTTTCTTCAGCCATCTTGGTCAACATTGGCATCCTGAGACAGTGTAGAAACTGTCTCATGTTCACTGACAACCCTCTACTCCTAGTCCACACAAACTCAACATGTGAGAGATGCAACTATATTAAGAACCTTGAATCCATGCTCTCTCACACACCAGTCAGTACATATGACAATGAGTGGGTTGTCATCATGCACACCTCACCTCCTACTTCACCCAAACCCACATCATGCATACCTACATATGCAGAGGACCTCACCAGAAACATACCTAAACACTAGGAACCTCCCAAACACAAACACAAGCACACTACACAATACTTCCTCTGTAGAACATAATACTCATAATAGCTCATGCACTAGTGTCTCACCTGTCAAGCCCTTAAGGCAAAACACAAAACATATTAGTCATAGGTGATTCCATTGTGAGACAGAGAGAGATCCCTGTCACCAGGCTGGATAAGGAAACGGTCACAGTCCGCTGTTTGTCAGGTGCCAGGATCCGCCATATCACACATGCATCAACAGGTTATGTTATAACTCCATCATAGTGCGTGTGTGAATGACTTGAGGCATACCTCTCTGGACTATATGAAGAGACACATGACTGAGCTCTTGGACTATGTGTCTCAGGCAGGTATATCCCTAGCCTTAAGCAGCATTTTACCTTCACCTAGGATAATGGCTCAATACAAACAGAAATGATTGACTTCAACAATAGGCTTAGTTTATGGCATCATTCTAAGTGGATCCAGTATTTGTCAGCCTGGGATGACATGATTGACAGGCCTTGATCCTTTGCCAGAGATGGTGTTCATCTGTCACCCCTGGGATTTCACTTATTGGCTAAGGCTCTTGCCACCCCATAGTTCTTTTTTAGGCAGTGTCTCAAAGACAAAATTCCTGATGTAAAAACTCCATCTAAAAACAACCTCAAGGACAGGTTATGGTGCTAAGTGCTAGTAGTCCTAACATGAAACTACACTCACTGGAAGCAGTCCTCACCTTGGAAGATGAGACATTTGTGCAATCATGGAAACCTGGTTCAAGGCTGTGGAGAGCATCTCAGCCATACCAGGTTACACCTCCTTCCACATGTTCAGACCACAAACTGAAGGCATGAAAACTAAAGGAGGCAGTGTATCAACATTCATTAAAGATAAATACACCTGTGGATTGGTTAAACAGTATGATTCAGTGAAGATACTTCAGGTGCAATTAACTATTGGTAGGACACCTATTCAAGTCATTGTCAGCTACAGGTCTCCCTCCATGAATCAGGACACCCAATCTGCCTATTTGGATCTACTTGAGTTTATCAAGATACATCTGAACACCATGGTTTTGGGCGACTTTAACTACCCATCCATTGACTGGGTAAATTACTCTTTTCTTAAACTCACTTACCCAAAGGTTTCTCAACTTTGTTAACTCCAATGCCCTGGACTAGCTGGTTGACACCACCACAAGGGGTGCCAACATCCTGGATCTGCTGTTTACCAATATGTGGGACCACTGTAACACCCCACACTGTGACGTCTTCCCTGGTGAGATCTGACCATAAATAATTCTCATTCAAAGTAACTATCACACCTGACTCCCCCCCCCCCCCACACACAGAAGCAACTAAACTAAAAAACTAAAAACAGAAATCCACAACAAAACCAAGTAACTTAAACTGCTCAATGGGGCTGGTAACTGGAGGTGAAACAGTTTGCAAACATTCATTACTATTTACAGTGCATCGTACTGCATAATATTTAGGTGCGCTTTAATGTTACAAAATGATATTTGTTTTAAATACACTGTAGTACAGCTTAAAGCGTAACTTAATTGTTTAATTAGTTAATCGATTTTATTACTATGAATCTATTTAATAGAACAGGAAATGCTTGGTTGTGTTTTGAAAAAGTTTGGCAGCGGCCAAACGAAAGCGCTTATGTGATTTATTTGTTACTTAATAAACGTTTCTTGGAACTAAACCAGAGGATTAATTTAAGGATTATTTAAGAATATTTGCAAACTGTTTCACCTCTAGTTACCGGCCCCATTGAGCAGTTTAAACTAAAAAACTTCTCCAAAGCAGATTATAACCTCTTACAGGATTGTATAAATAATGTCACTGTACCTCCCCCCTCAGATGGAACTAGCAACTATCCCAAGTTATACTTCAATGCTTTATACAGACACCTGTATAACTGCATTGGCTTGGCCATGCCTAATAGGACCAAAACAAGTTCCTCAGGGAAGAGCAAACCTGCCTGGTAGACAACTGCCATTAACAGACTTTGCAATAAGAGGAAGAAATCAAATAAGACTTCTTGTCCTCCAAAGCAAACTACAAACTACAAATCCAAATTAGCTTCCACAACTAAGGACAACTATACAGTGTTCTTTAGTTACATACATAACCTAAAAAGAAAGGCCCAGATTTGTGCTGATACCACATACACTGATCCTGTGGACATAGCTAACCTGTTATCTGACAGGTTCTGTGAAAACTTCACTCCCCTGCACCAGCCACACGTACCACATGACATCCCTACCACCTGTCCCTTACCTTGTATAGCTAAAGAGCAGGTCATAAACACTCTCTCTAAGGCCAAAAACATAGCATCTATGGGACCTGAAAACATCCCAGGCTGCGTCCTACATGGGTTTCAACAAAAATTTGCAATACCTTTGGGTACTGTTTTCATTCATAGTCTAGACTCCAACTTTGTCCCAGCTGAATAGAAAATGACCACCGTTATTTCCTTGCACAAAGGTGGTGCTTCCATTGACCCTGGAAATTATAGACCTATTAACCTGACTAGCCTTATCTGTAAGGCCATGGAGTAAAGGGTCTATATTATATATTCAAAGTTTCAAAACTTCGAATCCCATATGTTCGGCAACATATGATTGAAGTTTGAAACTTCGAATATATAATAAAACATCAAAAAAATAAATAAAACTTACCTTAACACTCTGAAAAGGGGGGCAAGCCCCCCTGCACCCCCCTACTTAAATATATCAACTCTGAGATCGCACTTCAGTGCAGAAAAGGGAAATTCTCCCATTCTGCACTGTACAGTGCCATTACATTTAACCTTCAAACTTTTCAAAGTTTGATCATATGGTGTCGACCATATGACATTCGAACTTTGAAAAATTTGTTCATGTAATAGGAACCCTGGAGTGAATCACCATGGACCTCATCAACAAAGGTATAAGTAATCTCCAAACACTTGAGCCTAATCAGTTTGGATTTATCAAAGGGAGATCATGCCTGTTAAACCTGGTAGGCTTCTTCAAGGCAGTCACCAAGGCCCTGGACAAGGATAAATCTGTGCATACAGCCTACCTAGACTTAGCCAAGGCTTTTGACACTATTCCTCACTCAGGAGTCATTGACAAACTCACCCAGCTAGGTATCAACCCTTATATCATTAGATGGGTCGCTAACTGGCTCACTGATAGAACCATACAGTCAAAATAGTGGAATCCACCTCCAACAGCAGACCTGCAACCAGTGGTGTTCCACAGGGACCTCTACTGTTTGGAATTTATTTCTCTGATGTACAAGCAAAAACTAAAGGTCTGTGGCTGACAAAGTTTGGTGATGACTGCAAACTGGGCACGGTCATAGAATCACCAAATGATGTCAACATCCTTCAAGAGGGTCTTAATCAAAAATGATTGGTGCCAAAGTCATGGCCTTAAACTCAATGCAAAAAAAATGTATTATCATCCCTTTTGGTAAGAGTGATGTTCCTGCTAACTACCACATCAATAGCAACACCCTAAGTATGCACTCAGTGGTGAGAGACCAGAGCACACAGGTTAACAGCAACCTTACATTTAATCACCATGCCTCCACAGTGGTAAGAACATTTTATATTGCTCATCTCATAAGTAAGGGCATTGCCTCCAGAAAAAAAAGAAGTTATAATCCCCCTGTACTCTTCCCTCATAAGGCCAATAATTGAGTAAAATGCTTCTTTTTGTATGTACCTTTCCAAGCACCTGCAGCAATTGGGGAGACCACAAAGGTTCCTCACAAGGAAAACTCAAGGTCTTCAACACCTATCCTATGTGGATTGTCTGACATTACTGTCACTTTATTCTGTTTCATACATACTATTCAGAGGCAATCTCAGCTTTGCATATAAGGCCATCTCTAACCCTGCGTTATTGGAAAGGCTGCATATCCGAAAGTAAAAAGGTACGCAGAATACTCACTCTAAAGACCTTAACCTGGCATGTGACAATAACAGAACCTGCTGGAGGGACAGATTTGTCTCACAGAGGTTACCACACCTTTTATTACAGACTCCCACTTCATATCAAACAGAGAACCTCATTGGCCCTCTTCAAACGCAATCTTGACTATTGGATGAGTAACTGCAAATTCAATCTGAAGGTTCCACCCGTGTCCCTCCTGGGAATACAATTGTCATCATATTTGATAATGATTTTTCCCAGAAAGTAATGGAAAAACTGAAGACTTTACTTAAAGCCTCTATACATCTCTAAAATGTGGTATTAAGTGACACATTTTATTTCCAGCAAGATTAAGAAACCTTATAATCAGAAGGAATAATTACTTTTGACCCTTAGAAGATGACATTTTCTTTCTTAAATCTAAAAAAGATAGGAATCTTCAGGAAGAAATGGACTGAAGTCTTACAATTCTAAAATAACAAGCAGAGAAACCTGAATGGAAAACTGTTCCAAGAGAAAACAAAAAGACTCATAGAAATTGAATATTAACACAATGGACTAATGTTTTATCTAGATAAAGTGTAGTACTTGTCCCTCCAGGAACATAGATAAAGAAACTTAACACAATACCTTTCTGGACTTCAGTGTGACATTATTATCCATTGTCTGTGAAGATTTAATATACAGATCTTGAAAGCAAATGTTATTACTTTAAATGAATACAGTTTTTCAAACTGTGTCCTTCATTCTGTTAGTCCAAGGACTCACTGTTGTGTGCCTTGGTTAAGTCTTCTTCCTTGTTTAACATGTTTTATTTATATACAGATTTTAATTTATAGGTTTGTGCAAGTTAGACAGACAAGATGGGGAAGAAAACAATGAGTTTATTTGCTTTGTGCATTCTTTAAGTGAAGTTCATTAAATGTCATGAAATATGTTTACAAATGTTTTTTTTTTTACTTGCAGAGATAAGCTCTTCAGTGGAAGAGTTAACAAAGCACACTGCAAGGGAGCAAAACATTATTCAAGCAGGCACATTATATGTGATTAAAAAGTGCAAAACATTTTTTAAGGCAGAATGTTTTAAGCAATCTGTAAAATGATCCATGTCATTCAGTAAATAAAAAAACACAAATTAGGAAGCCTGTGTTGGAAAAAAAAAGAATTTAACACAATAACATACGTACTGATATAAATAATGCTGAAAAGTATTTATGTAGCTTCTTCATAGGCAAGTACTAGGCTAGCTGCCTTTACAGGTTATTTTAAGTATACTCAATTTTCCCTCAAATGTGAGACTTAAACCCTGTACCTTGTGTTTTTGAGTTAAGCACCTTAACCATTATCCAAATAAAGCAATAACCACACTGTACATAAAACTGTGCATTAGATACAAATTTGAAAAGTAAACCAAAAGATACCAAGCTCAGTAACACGGCAACAACCACAGTCAAAAAGACAGAATAAAATCTAAAATGTTGTGAAAAGACAATTTATCATAAACAAACGATAAGTGCTTTCACAATCATTCCGATCACTTCCTTAGACTATATCTCAAGACAACAACTCAGTACAGATTTAAATACTTAATAACAATTAAAAACCCTATCTGCAGCTGATGGCTATTGAAGCTTATCAAACCCTTAGTAGTTAAAGTGATATATCTCAAATACCAAAACCAATATGTATATAATAATTTTTATATATGAGTAGTATATATAAAAATGTTTATTAGTATTTCATTTAGTGTAAATATTTATGTGTTTAGAATAATTGTTCAATTGTTTTGTAATTCATTGATGTCATTTCCTGTGATTTTAAATCAATTGTTATAAAAGGAAGTATGGGTATGAGTAATTGTTTTTCTGAAGAAGTTCACGTAATAAATGAGTGAATGAAAGCGCTAAATTTCATTAGTTTCATAGTGATTATTGGACTAACACCTGGAAATCTGTTTTTGATATCTCAAATATCACTTTCTATATAAAAATATGTCTTGAAAATAAGAAATGACCTCTCAACTGTCCCTGATTTTGACTCAAATTTTAGCTGTGTCCCTCTTAATCCCTCCTAAAACTGGTGACTTTTGGAGGAAAGTTGGTGAATTAAACTTAATGAATAATGGCAATAATTAAGAGTTGTAGATTTCTTTTACCTCACAAAATGTACATTAATTCATCTGCTGTGATTCTGTGAATGTCTCAAGTTAAAAGCACAAATATTTTAAACGTGTCCCTGATTGTCCCTGTTTTTTTCTGGCTTTGTCCCTGATTCTGTTGAGACAACAACAACAAAAAACATAAAAAATAAGCAAAAAAACATGAGACATTATTTGATAAACATTACTTCTTAAGTTTCCTATCTTTTAAAACAGTTTTTAATGAGACATAATCATTCATACCTACCCCCTTATGTGCAGACAATAACAAAATCCATCTCAATTTCTTCTGTCTGGTTTTGTTAATTAGATCGCCTTTCCTAGGTCCTTCTTTAGCTATATCTACAGCCATAAATTTAAACCAATGATTTTCACCATTCAAATGCATATGTTTGGCTATAGCACTATACTATAGACCTCTCAGGGCACAGTAATAGTGATCCCGTATTCTCTCCCTAAGGCGTCTGTTAGTTTTTTGTAACATATGCATTTCTCATGTTTTTTGCTCATGAAAACATTTATCGTTTGTTAACAAAAAATTGTCTTTTCACAACCTTTTGTATTTTATTCTGCCTTTTTGACTGTGGTTACTGCCGTGTTACTGAGCCTGATATCTTTTGGCTTACCTTAACCATTATACCAACCCCCCCCCAACTTTTCACAGTAAGGTACTGCATATGTGTTTGAGAATAAAAATTGAAATACATATAATTTGGAAACATTTTTTTTTTCACTGGAATCACCATCTAATATCAGAGGAGGTATATAAAAGATGGATTTTTGTAAAGATGAAGCTGGCTATAGATGAAAGGGCAGGGCAGTTTTCTGAGCACTTTTGAATGATCATTGTTTTCATGTGACGGTCTGGTGGGCTGTAGGTGACTGAGCTATATATCACCTTGTCCATCATGTCATTCTCTGTCTTCAGAGTTAAACTTCAGAAGTACTTACAAAATGTGGCTAGGTAGATAGGCAGATATCATATAAACAACTTATACATAAGAGTAGGGTAACTGGGTCCAAAGATGTCATTGTTTCTTTATACTTGGCCCTCATTAGACCAGTAATTTAAGTAAAATGCCCTCTGTCTGCATACAACTTACTAGGCATATGCAACAACTGCAGAATCCAATAAGGCTCTTCACAAAATTAATACATGGTATAGAAAGCATGCACTTTGTGGACTGCCTCAAACCCTATACCTGTACTCGGTTTTCTACAGATTACTGAGAAGAGATCTATGCCTGTCCTACAAAGTATTCTCTTGTCCAGCTCTGATGGACCTATTGCACACTTGTAAAACAGATAGTATCATAAATATCTGATTAAGGGATCCAAACTTTGTCTGCAACATAAATAAGAAATGTTCGAATGATATATATGCATGTGTTTCAGAGATTACCCTTTCTCTGGAACATGCTTTCCATCCCCGTGAAGCAGAGCTCTTCCCTGCATTTGTTGAAGTATAGCTTGGACAAGTAGATAAGGAATCGAAAATTTGCTTCTGGTCTGGCATGTATGTCTCCATTAGAAAAAGAGAGCTTGTAAATGTATGACCACTCATGCCAAAGTTATAAGCCCAAGCTATATATACTGTCCATAAAAACCAGTGGTATAAAACATAGACCAGTACAATTGGGAAGCATGTGTAAGCTTAAAAAAGCCTTTTGTATTCATTAACCTAATAACCACCTATGAACATAATCACCTTTAGGGTAGATAGACAGATCAATAGATAGATAGACAGATAACTAAAGATATACATCACAAAGTTACAGTAAATAACTTAATCACTATTAAATATTCATTATCATGATTGGTTGAAAGGGCAGTGTATGTATCTAAGACCTTGCTATGGTCTGCTCACATTAAACAGTCATTACTCTGACTTTGCAGGACTAATATGTATTTGTGTAACGTAAGCTAGATTATTTTGCTGCAATAATTTTTTTCTCTAAGTACAGTGGTTGCAACTAATTGGTTTGGAGGCTGTCTGAGGATAAAAGTGACTTACTCTTGGTGTATTTTGATCACCATTAAACAGTCTCCAATTGATCTTGCATAGCTGGAGCACTGAAATTAGTGTAAAGCTATCACTGCTATGTGTGTGTGTGTGTGTGTGTGTGTGTGTGTGTGTGTGTGTGTGTGTGTGTGTGTGTGTGTGTGTGTGTGTGTGTTTAGGTCTATACATGTGTGTATATGCATGTACAGTAAACTCTCAGTTAACCGTCACCCATGGGGATTGGTAGATACCAGATAAGTATAGTTTCTGGTTGCTTGAGAATTACTATGAAAAATAGGCCTGACAAATACTATACCCTATACTATACCATACCATAAAACAAAGACTGCATTGATTTGATTTTAATATTGAAATACAGTAATTAAAAGCCTGGCTGGAATAATAATATTTTAAACGGATATTTCTGCTAGAAAGCGTGGCATGCAGAACGGCTTTCAGTGGCATGCTGAGTGGATTGGAACTGAATACACTGAATAGAGAAAGAGAGAGAGAGAGAGAGAAAATGTATGTATGAAAGCAGAAATGACTGTGTGTGAGAGACTGGAGAGCTGTATGACATCTGAAGAGTGTGTGTGTGTGAGATCAGAGATAGAGAAAGAGTTAGTGAATGCATGTATGAAAGCAGAAGCAAAAGTGTATGGGAGTTCGGAGAGATGTAAAAAAACTTAAGAGAGTGTGTGTGAGATCAGAGAGAGAAAGAGTGAGTGAATGCATGTATGAAAGCTGAAGAGACTGCATGTGTGTGAGAGATCGGAGAGAGAATGTGCGATCTGATGCAAACTGAGTGAGTATCGAGCGAGTGTTGACATTTTAGCGATTTGACTTGTTTGGTTTGACTTGTTCTCAGATTGGAGAGAGAGAGAATTTATTTGTATCTTCATTTTTAAAACTCTAAAAACATAAGGTATGTTTCTGTGGGGGGAAAACAGAAAGTGCAACACATGAAAAAAACTGAATTGTTCATACTGTACTGTATTTCTTTGATTTTTTTCTGGTTGTTTGAGAATGCATGTTGATTGAGTTCCAGTCTGTGTGTGTGTGTGTGTGTGTGTGTGTGTGTGTGTGTGTGTGTGTGTGTGTGTGTGTGTGTGTGTGTGTTCGCACTAGTGTCTTTGTTTGTGTGAATGCTTATACAAACGTGCTTACTTGCATGTGCATGTGCTTGTGTTTGCATGCATAAAAAAATCAGTGTATCTTGTCTATATGTGAAAAAATTGTATCATAGATTTTTATCTATGGATGCAGATAATACTGGCAGGCATGTGCCTCTTTACTCATCCCTCATCGGGCCCATAATTGAGTACAATGCCCCTTTCGGGATGTACCTTACCAGACACCTGCAGCAACTGGAAAGTCCCCAAAAGTACCTCACCAAGAGGATCATAGGGCTCAAACAGATGCCATATGCTGCCCGGTTAAAGAAACTCCAGCTCTACTCAGTGGCATACCGCCTGCTCAGAGGCGATCTGTGCCTGACGTATAAAGCCATGTCCAACCCGGAATTAATGGACATGCTTCACCTCAGAAAATCCAAATCCCATCGAGCTACGTGCTCGAGAGACTTGAACCTCAGCACTGAAATAAATAGGACATGCTGGAGGGACAGATTCATAACCCAGAGGCTCCCTTCACTCTGGAATAAAATCCCAGTCCAGGTTAGGCAGAGTCCCTCATTGACTCTCTTCAAGAGGAATCTTGATGAGTGGATGGGAGATCATAGGTTTACCCCGGGTATCACTTCTGTGTCACTGTTAGACAGAGGCACAGTATACTAACCTCGAAAAAGAGCATAGCAAAATTAATTTAAAATGGGTGGCGAAAGCCAAACACACTCTGGCTAGGCTTATAAATGCCCTAGGGCAGATAGCCTAGTATAAACATATGAACCTATGAACCTATGTACATAACTCTTCTGGATAGTGGTAAAAAAAAACTATGGTCATGTAATTATCTGCCAAAAATAAAATGTGAAGTGTATCATAGAGTTCATAGGTTAATAGGTAATAAGCAATTAGTGTGCAGACCATTTCAAGTCTAGCCAAAAACAAACCCTATTCAAACTTTCCCTCTAGCTTCAAGGACAGCAAGACAAGATAGACCAGGAGAGAATTTGAGGCTGCCCATCCAGTTATCTAGGTTTATCTTGAAAGTGACAAGGGTGCTAATATGCTTGACATGTAGTGGAAGTTTGTTCCAGAGTAGCGGGATAAGTTGGGATAAGAATCTATCATGCTAATATGTCTTATTTATCTGCTGATGAAGTTTTAGTTCCTTTAAGCAAGTATCTGATGTACAAGTAGTTCTGTGAAGGAACAGGAGATTAAATAAGGTTGGATCTCTCATGGCATGAAAGGCTAGAAACAAATCTCCACAAAGGGGTCTTTAAGAGGGTTCTGTAAGAGATTGAGTACATAGAAAGGGCTGCCATTCTCTCCCAATAACTAATATTTTTGAGGCCACTGATCTTTTTAGTTGCAAATTTCTGAGGTCTCTCGAGTTGTGTCATATGATTAGATAAATACATGGCAAAAGTTGCATTATATTTAATAATGTAAAATAGACACAATAAGAGCTTTACCAAGGAGAGTAAATGGCAAGTAGCCCAGGTAAAAAATATTCAGAATAAATGCACATATAGATTCCAGGGCTCTCAGACAGACCAAGCAGATACCAGTAGTTCAAAGAAGATAGTATTTATTCGTACAATGGTTAGAGCTTTCACATAAGCTTCATCAGACCATAATACATTGTTACAAGTGGTCAGATTTATACTAAAATCCCAACAATCAATCTACAATTCATCGTCACATGACTATAATGTTATAATGCTATAAAAATATATTTTATATATAAAAATGACCTACAAATATATATACAATATAAAAAAACATACAACTAATAAAATAAGTCTATCTAAACATGTTGAAACCATCATAAAAAAAAAATATATATAAATATGTATAACTATATATATGTTACTTTTTAATAGATAGTTTCCTATTCTTCAAAATGGTTTTATACTTGCCCTCTCATTCAGTCCTTTACCTCTGTCTGCTCTGAACCTTAGAATCCAACGTTGTTCTTTACTTTCCGTTTTGTTACTAACATCTCCTTCACTTATATTAGGAACTACTTCATCTATAACCATAAAATTAAAGGTGTGGTTCTTCCCCAATGTATTGACATGTTTCGCCAAAGCATTTTTATCATAGTTTATTCTAATGCTATATAAATGTTCCCTCATACGATCCCTGAGGGAACGGTTGGTCTTGCCAACATAAAATGATCTACATGTCTCACAGACAGCAAAATATACTACATTCAAACTTTTGCAATTGGCTATTAAATGAAACTTAAAATTCCGTCCAGTATCTGGATGTGTAAAAGAACCACTACTATCTATGTATGTGCAAAAGTTACAGTTTCTGCAAGGAAAAGTGCCATAAGTTAGATTGCAATCCTTATTATTGTTGTTAGGTTGTTGACATAAAATTGATTTAAGGTTACGTTTATTCTTATAAGTAAAGTTGGGTTCTTCTTCCACCACTTCCCTGAGATCAGGGTCAGTGGTAAGTATTCTCCAATGTTTCTTAATAATATTCGTAATCACATTAACATCATTAGTAAAATAAATCGGCAACGTAAGTTTATCATTCATATGTTGAGTTTCCACTATTTCATGTCTACCTACAGGCATGGAATAATAGGGTCTAGCCCTACTTGCCCTCAGATCATCCAGGCCATTCAAGTCACGTCTAATCTCCTCTTGACCATATCCCCTATGTATTAACATATCCTTAAGATTACAAAGTTCTTCTTCGTAACCTTCATTTGTGGCATTTAACCTCGGCACCCTCATACCCTGTCCTCTTGTGACATTCCTAAAAGTATAGGACGGATGCATGCTTGTTCGATGTAATAACGTGTTCTTATAGCAACTCTTTCTATAGACACCTGTATTCATATTACCATCTACTCCTTTCTGTATAAATATGTCCAGGTATTCTATACCATCTTAAGACTTGTTCATAGTCAATTTCAAATATTCAAATCCAGCATTTAAATTCTGTAAAAACAGGTCCAAAGTGGTTTGAGATCCATTCCAAATAAGAAAAAGATCATTGACAAAACATTGATAAAATGGAATGAATTCAATAAAAAGATTCATCTTAAACAGCACCTCCTCTTTCCAGGTGTCCATAAACATGTTGGCATAGCTATTGGCACAAGAAGTGCACATAGTTACATCATCACGCTGTAGGTATAGGGTGTCGTTAAACGTGAACATGTTATTTTCAAGTAATGTCTCCAAAAACAGACATATTAAATCAATCTTAGTGGCATCATAGTCACTATGTTTACGCAAATACCTATGTACTGACATCACTCCTTCATAATTGGGGATGATAGTAAAAAGTGACTGTACATCAAGAGTAACAAAGAAATAATCACTATTATTCAAATTTTCTATACTGACAGCATATAAATCTGTCAAAAAAAATGTTGTATCCTTCAATACATAAATATTTTTATCAAGAATTGGTCCAATATTCTTTTCCATGTGCAGGGAAAAAGGTTGAGTCAACCACTTATCACCTGAAACTATAGGCCTCATAGGGGGATGAATTTCATCCTTATGAATCTTTGGAAGGCCGTGTATACATGGAATTAATGGATGTTCTACAGTCAAGAATTTATACAGACTGGAATCAATGTTACCACTTTTCAATAAGTTGTCAAGCATACATTTAACCTTCTTATACCATTCATGTAATTTTTTCAAATCAATAGATTCATAAAAACGTACATCACTTAACATATTACACATATCATGAACATAAGCACTTTTATCCATAAGGACTATTGGGCCACCTTTATCTGCTGGCCTGATAACTATAGATATATCATCCACCTTTAGTTCCTTTAGGTCCTTTAGTGCAGATCGTTGTGTGAAAGTTAAATTAAATTTCATATTTCTATTATTAGAACCATCTGAGATATTATCATAATAAGCATATAAATCAACCTCCACTAGCTTATTAAACACTTCCATCAACGGATGTACATTTGGCATAAAAAGACTAGGTTTTCTAAGTATATCATCAGACTTTTGTGTTCCATATTCACAATCCTTAAAATACATTTTCAACATAACATTCCTAACATAACTTCTGACATCTAACAAAATATCAGTAATGTCACTACATTTAGAGGGAATAAAACTTAAACCCTTATTTAAAACTGCAGTCTCATGTACAGTTAATACATGACTGGAAAGATTCCATATCAGTGTGTCTCTAGTCAGGACCACATTTTCTTTAGTGAGTGATTTGCCTGTCCTTTGCTGGAAACTGTCGGAAACTGTCCATGCATCTACAAACTTATATGGCCATAAGTCAGAAGTGGTGGTCTTAAGGTCTGAAAAATATATGCCAAGTATGAGCTGGCCCAAAACTGAGCCCTGTGGTGCACCTCTGGTAACTGTTTTGCTTTCAGAAGTGGCACCTGTTACTCTAACCACACGGGCTCTGTCAGGCTTCCCTTGTATAATGGCATTACAATAGTTGCTTTCCAGGCATCAGAAATGTAACAAATGGAGAGGGTTAGATTAAAGAGTTTAAGCAGAGGTTGAGAAAAAACATATACATTGATAATCAAGAAACCTGGTATATTGCCAAGGCCCATAGATGAAGTATTTTTAATTTTTAAAAGGGCTATAATTCAAGGGAGTGGCTAGGATTATGGAACCTGTGGATAACTATAACTGTGGATGCAGTAACATTTGCATTAAATTCATTAGCTAGGTTATTAGATATTTTATTTGTGTCAGAGAGTATAGCATTTTTGTGGACTACCTCTGAACACTGTTTGGTGTTAGTTCTTAACCTCCTGACATAGTTAAAGAACAATTTGCAGTTATTTTTGGTTTTAGTGGCTATTTTTTCATACTCAGTTTGAGCTTCCTAATGGATCCCTTAAGCTCTTTGTTAAAAAAATAATGTCTTTCAGCTGTTTCCAGTTAAGGATCACCACAGCAGAACTCTGGTCCACTAATGATTGGCAGTGGAGTTTTATGGTGCCAAGGTGCCAGTCTGACACCCAACCTTCAAAGAAGGCACACCCATTCATGCACGCACCTACCTGCATGTCTTTAAATGTCACTCAACCACAGGGAGGACATGCAGACTCCACACAGAAGGCACTCCAGTCGAGAATCAAACTGGAGAATCTCTTGCTGTGAGACGACAACACTAACCACTGCACCACTGCGGACTTTCCTTAAATATGCTGTTAAGGTAAAGTGAGACCTCTTATAAGCATTAAGCAGTTCCTTTGTTTTGTTATATACTTTATTTATACAGGTATTCCACCACAGGGGTTTGTTTTTAAACTTCTCATAATTGTTGCAGATGGGGACTGCCTTATCAATACAATTATTTAAGTGGGAGTAGAAGTCAGACACCTAGGTAGCTGCTTTAGCAACAGGATCCTTCAGAAGAGGGTTACAGCAGAATATATTTAAGTCATCAGTTAACTGAAGAAGGTTTGATTTTGAGATGTCCGTAAACACAGAGCTATTTACAGGGAAAGAAAACACCACCAGTTTTAAAAGAAAAGGTCACGAAATTATGGTCTGATTTAACAAGACACGGTCACGTATATGGAGCTATGGAGGAAGTGGCCATATGTTTGAGGGCTACAGCTAGAATACTGAGGCCCCTAGTAGGATGATTAACTATTTGTGAAAACATTTGTAATATCAAGTACGTTATGGGAATGCCAGCTATTGGCACTGTATGTCAGTCAGTTTATTGACTGATAGTTGACGTCCCCCAGTAGAAAGGTTTTGGGATTAACAACAATTTCAGCTAATGTGTTAAGATAGCCATTTTGCTTAGAAGGGGACATAGAGGGTGTTTCTAGCTATGAAGTGATAATTTGTCTTGTTTAGGATAATTTGAATTTCTTGGAGTTCATGTGTGGTGACACAAGGAATCTGTCATGAGGTGATGAAATCCTTGACAAATACTGATACTCTGCCACAATTGCCAGTAGGTCTGAAGATGTGATAGATATTATACCCAGGAAAAGAGGAAGTGCTTTCATTGCTCTGAAAACATGCTTCTCTAACTGTACATATATGAGTATGTTCAAGTGGTAGGAAAGCATCAACTTTAGGCATTTTTTGTTAAGATTCCTAGCACTGAGTAAAGACAGATTAATGTGTTCTAAATTAGAATTTAGTAGGATGGAATGCCCATCAGATGCACTCTTCCTAAAAAGGCACTATGGGGACAGCAAAGGTTATAGCCAGAATGCAAAAGCCATTGTAAGAGAGGTGAAGGCCACCTCTGGCAAAGCAGGAAGGCTTGTCAGCCATCTCATCCCAAGCTAATTCATACTGGATCCCCTAGAATGACACCGAATGCATAGCCAAGCATTAAAGCTAATTTTCTTGTCTTTGAATCTTGGCATCATTCTGGGTGATACCAAAATGCCCCTCAACACAAGTTTTTTTTTTACTGCCTCAGACACATACATAGCAGGCTCAATCGTATCCTTCTGCATGCCCCTCTGGGTAGAGAGTATAAGGTCAGCCACCCCCACTTGGACCACTATTGGGTCATAACTATATTTGTCAGGATGGAGAGATCTAAGAGTATGTGTTACTTCCCAGATACTGGCTGCAGAAAGACAGTTGTCACCCTGTTCTTATTCTGCCTGGTAAGGGCTGTGTCCATATCCCTTTCAATAGAGTCACTATTATTAAAACATTACCTTGGTTAGATGTAGACTCAGTGGACCATAAAGGCTTGCAGTCTACATCCTTGTGACTCTTACAGGTATGTGTCTTAGGTGTGGGTGTGAAGGGTGAAGATGGGTATGTTGCTGTGTGAACTAATGTCTGAGGTTTCTTAGTTTTTAACATGGGAGGCTTACACAGTGTTCTGTTAACAATGTCAGCATAAGTTGGTTTACTGGAAGTGCTCTGTGCTGAATATGTGTTGTACTTACTGAATGTGTTCTCAGGTGAGAAGGTAGCCTCCAGGTTATATAATTATATAAGAACTTACATCTTTTACATACTAAATCATTGTGAGGTAATAATAAAGATTTTGACTAAGCATGAGGAAGTTAACACACTGCCTTAAAATAACCAATGCTTTCAGGCTGACTACAGAAGGGTAAACAGCTGACTCAGATTCTATAATGTCCACTATATAGTATCTCAGAGCTTCTGAGGGCCTGGTGGCTCCTACTTTACAGGATTCTCTTGCTGTTGCCCCTTATAGGTCCCTTGTCTCTTGTAACTGTTGTAATACTTGAATAATGCCAGCCATTAGAATTTTATACTTCTTATCATATATGTAAATAAATAAACAAATAAATAAAAACAGATACATTAAGTGATTGATTAGCATAATGGGTTAAGGCTTCTGCTTGACAAGCTGTTTTCTGTGCCAAGTATATAGAGTTCAAAACTACCACCAACTTTTTTATTTTTCAAGACTTCAGTAATAGTTTCAAAGCCTCTCTGATGCCTGGTGGTGGTGCAGAGGGCTAACAAAATATATGTGAATGTTGAAGGTACATATTTATTTTATTTATTTATTTATTTTTATTTTACATTTGTTGACCGGGCTAGTCCAGCTGGATTAATGTCCATTTTCAGTGGAGGCCCGGGGAGAAAAGCTCCTCAGGTTAGATACAATATTGGAAATACATAAGAAGACATAGTACAAGTGTGATTATACAAAGGAAAAATGAACATACAAATATTATAGATTTTAATTAATTCAGAACAATCCTAGCAAAAACAATATAATAAGGTATGAGATCATCATTTTTTTTTTTTTTTTTTTTTTTTTTAGATATGTAATATTTACAATAAATAGGGGTAATATATCAGTTGAAGAAGAAGATAAAATCCAAGTGGATAAGAAAAGTTTATGATAGAGTTAAGGATGCCAACAGGCTAGTCTGGGTTGGTACAAGAGCAAAGCCAGAATTTGTTAAGATGTATTAAAAGTTGTTTTTTAAAGAGTGGGAGAGTATGCAAAGAGGACAGATCAGATGGAAGATTATTCCATACTTTACCTACTGAGTTAGAAAAAAGGCAGTTGCCTGCAGAGTTCATAGTTTTGGTAATATTAACAAGTAATTTGTCAGAGGAACGTAGTTGTTTCAGGTTGATATAGGGAGTCAAGAGTTTGGAAAGAGCTGGTGTTTTAGAAGGTTGGTATAGAATTTTGTGTGCAATTAGGAGTTGTTGAAAAATAAGTTTATTAGGGAATTCCAGCCAGTGTAGTTGTTGTAGGTTTAGACAGTGGTGAGCTCTGAATTGTGATGTGGTGGCAAAGCGGGCAATATTGTGGTAAGATGTAGTGAGTTTCTTAAGGTTGCTTTTAGATAGATTAGTGTAAATAGGAGATGCATACAAAAGGGTAGAAATAAGATGTGTTTGGGCTAGGGTTATCTTAGTTTCAGGTGTGAGGAAGGACTTTATTCTGTATAGGGATCCAATCTTTTGTTAAGGGCTTTTATTGTGTTGTTGATGTGACAATCAAAGTTAAGATAATTATCAATAGTAACACCAAGAAGTTTAGTTGAGGAGTCAGGAGAAATAATGGTGTTATCAGATGCAGTAATACAGAAGTTTAACAAAGTCGATTTACGGGTAGGTGAGAAGAGTAATAATTTAGTTTTTTTGGGGTTAAGGAGTAGACAGCGATTGGAGAACCACTGTTCAACAGTTGAGAAGGCTGATTGTGTTTGAAACTGGAGTTCTGTTTGAGAAGAGGCAGTGCAAATTATAGTGGAATCATCTGCATATTGTATGCAGGTAGTATTAGGAATAGATGATTGAAGGTCATTAATAAAGATGGAAAATAAAAGTGGGCCTAGGATAGACCCTTGTGGAACTCCTAACGAGATAGGGAGGAGAGCAGAGACAGAATTTTTCCAGAGTACGGCTTGCTGACGATTGTCAAGATAGGAAGAAAACCAGGTTAGGAAGAGGGCTCCAGGGCAATAGATTTTAGTGTGTGCAGAAGAAGTGTATGATTTACCATATCAAAGGCTTTTGATAGGTCTATGAAGAGAGAAGATGTAAGATTATTGTTATTACGGTTTAGGTTTATTGTGTTGGTGAAGGAGAGAAGAGCTGTGGTAGTACTGTGAGCGGGTCTGAAACCATGTTGAGTGTCTGCCAGAAGGCTATTATTGAGGAGGTGGTTGAGTAGTTGTTTATGTATGCATTTTTCCATGATTTTAGCTAAGGGGGATAGAAGTGCTATGGGACGATAGTTGGAGAAGTCGTAAGATTTGCCTCCTTTATGGAGGGGAATGATATGTGATACTTTCCAGATTGCCTTTAAGGCACACTATATGGAGTATCCCTGATGCTTAATGTTGCCCCAGTGTGTCTTTTGTGCTGCAAAACTTTGTTCTAGTAATTTATAAGCTTTATCCTCGGTGTCTAATGTTTCTTCATTGCTGACATATTTGACCATTAATTTAAGTGAGAGTGGAAATAAATAGCTCCCTCCCAAAACACACACACACACACACACACACACACACACACACACACACACACACACACATTACACTACTCATACATCTACATAAACTTACACATACAGAAACTCACGTGCGTACAGCCCGCCACCCCCACCCAGCACTACTCTACTGCCAAACTTCCCAGTACTTACCTCTTACATGATCGGGTGAAGATGAGCTTTTGGCTGCTTTCATTAACACAGGCAGCCGAGGTAACTTATGCAGCCTTACTGTAGGTATTTTCAGGAGGAGAGCACAAGGCTAATTAGCATAGGCTGTTCCCCTTGAACGCCTCATAAGCTTTTGAGGTAGGCTGCAGAAGTAGCCCACCATGATGCTTCTCCAAGAAGGGAGTTCAGCTTCATGGTAAGGCTGTCTATGAATCAGAAATGGTTACAACAAGATATACACAAGGCTTATACCTCATGGAAACCTTTCTGAATGTGGCCCATCATCTACCTTGCAATGCTTCACATAGTTTTCATAACTCCTTTAGTACTATGAGAACCTTAGATTCTGCCACCAACATTATATTTAACAATTTGAAACAGGTAGTGATAATCTCCTTCATAATCTCAGTAAAATGAACTTTGGTAGCCCAAAAATACATTTGTTTCAAATCTACCTGCAGGACATAACTTTTCAGCTCTACTCAAATTGTTGGTTTTCAAAGGTGTGTACCCCAGGGATCTGCTCCAGGGCCACTTCTCTTCTCTGTCTTCATTAATGATTTGGCCACCGGCCTTCTACAGCTCAAACTTATAAATGCTGGCAAATGACTACCTATTCCTTGAACAGAACAATAACATTCCAAGCCTCCAGATGAAACTGCAAGACAGATTCATTAATATTTGTGACTGGACTTCCAATAATAAATTACTAAAAAACACACTAAAATCTAGCATTATAATTTTCAGAACAACACAAAAGCTTCCAAAATACCTCAACATACAAATTCCCTGCCAACTGTTTTTCAACAAAAGTATTTAGGACTGACATTAGCCCCATCACTCTCATTTTCAAAACATACAGACATAGTCATTATCAAGGTCCTCTCCCAACACCATAAAAGTCTCAGAGCCAAGCATGTACTACATATAGACAAGTTCCCTTCTTTATATAAGGGCACTCACAAAAAATGATTTTTAGTAAAAGAGCATTTGATTGTTAGGTAACTTTTACAAAGGGTAATAAAGCTACCTGTAATTGAAAACTGATTTATGGCTTATGAAATAAAAGAAATGCAAGCTATAGAGTTAAGTAAATATGAAACACACTAACAAATGTGCACACACACACAAACATACACACACACACACACACACACACACACACACACACACACACACACACACACACACATACACACATGCACACCTGCCATGATTTGGGATTTAATTATACTGCTATTTTTTTCAATTACTGTCAGTGCTTTCTTTATTTACATTATCATTGTAAATAAGATGAACATTTATATTTCCATCATAAATTAACTGCATTTCTGGTTGCTATGTTTACCCATTAAATGTAATTATACCATGACCCCCCCCATTAATATTCCAAAACGTGCACGCTGATTGGTCAGCGTGCACGTTGTAAATCGACTTATACTAATGGAAAAAGGTCCAGTCGCCCGGACTTTTTCCATTAGTACAAGTTTTTTTTAAAACACTGTCTCGCTATGTTAAAGGAGTTCAACATAGGGACACAGGCTTAAAAAAAGCAACGGAGATCTCCGTTGCTTTTTTTAAAGCTGTCTCGCTATGTAAATCTCCTTTAACATAGCGGCACAGTTTGTAAAAAGCAACGGAGATCTTGCTTTCTCCGTTGCTTTTTTTTTTAAAACCTGTCTCGCTATGTTAAATGGGTTTAACATAGCGAGACAGCTTTAAAATAAGCAACAGAGATCTCTGTTGCTTATTTTAACACTGTCTCTCTATGTTAAACCCATTTAACATAGCGAGACAGTTTGTAAAAAGCAACGGAGATCTTGCTTTCTCCGTTGCTTTTTTCAAAACTGTCTCGCTATGTTAAATGGGTTTAACATAGCGAGGCAGCTTTAAAATAAGCAACAGAGATTCTCCGTTGCTTTTTAAAGCTGTCTCGCTATGTTAAACCCATTTAACATAGCGAAACAGTAAAAAGCAATGGAGATCTTGTGTTCTCCGTTGCTTTTGCCCACAGCTCTGATGTACTGCGTAGGCATGCGCAGTACATCAGAACTTCCGCAGAATACCAGACAGCTGTGGAAGGGCAGCAAGGAGGCATTATACAATGCCATTATTTAAGAAAAGTAATTATTATTTTTCTTAAATAATGTCATTAGATAGTAATAACTCACTTCTGGTGGTAATGCTGGATTTACCCACAGTTGGCTTAAACCACGCCAACCATGGGTAAATCCAGCATTACCCACACCCAGGCGTGGGTTATTGCTATAATATTGTTTCTGGTTTAAATTAACCACTTTCTCTAAACCAGATTATTGTAACTTGTAACGGAAAATGAAGAATAAATTCCTTTTTAGTTTACAGTTACAGTATCTTAAAAAGTAAGCATTATAATTCTGGAAAGGTAGCACCATTGCTACTTAATATCCAGTAATGACTATATATGCAACTGTGACTGCATATTGGAGCTGATGTCTTGGGTATTTCTATTCAGGTTTCATACTACAAGCAAACATGTTCAGTTTTGATAGTACATCAACAGTAAGGAGACAGCTAAGACCAAAAAATATTAAAATGTCTGTTCTAATAACTTATATTGCTAGTCATGCATTCATTCTTATAAATATTCATGTCACTTCTCAGTGCTGTATTACTCACGATTACTATCTGCATGAAACATCTTAGAAGAAACAGAGACACAAAGAATATCCTTGGAATGCCAGTTTATACTTAATAAAAACAGCAAATGAAGAATTAAACATATACCTTTTTTGTTTGACTACAAGAAAGATTGATTAGGTTATGAAAGCCAAAAACAACAATGCATGCTGTGCAATGTAGACCCACATTGTATAACACTGCCTGATAGGACTCCATGACTAAAAGTTGGCATATGACATTTATTGTTAGAATGAACATTAAGTGTATGGGTTATACATTGTAAAAGAACACTTATGCGGAAAAAATGCCTATGCTATCTTGTTAATTTCACTTATTTCTTAATATGGTAATTATTTACAGTAGGGCAGACCTCGCTTTGATAAATGATACATAAATAAAGATCAGCTGCATATACCTTGGCACCATTAATTGAATCTGATTTGCATATATTAATTTTCTTCCCTGTTGCCTCTTTATAATTTGTCACTTTTTTCTGTCTCAAGCATATATGGCAAAAGTCTGCTCTCTATAGTCTCAACACAGCATGTCACAGAGAGTTTTGTTATTTTCTGGCTTCATTAATGTAACATAAAAACACCACAGCTTAGAAGGAATCTAAGTGCCTATGTTAAGCATTTCCATGATACTGTTTTATTATTTTGACAAAATCTCAAATACATATTTGTTTTAATAAAA
This sequence comes from Protopterus annectens, assembly GCF_019279795.1. Taxonomy (NCBI): domain Eukaryota; kingdom Metazoa; phylum Chordata; order Ceratodontiformes; family Protopteridae; genus Protopterus; species Protopterus annectens. The sequence goes on along the minus strand of NC_056731.1, from coordinate 1,283,045,083 downwards.
TGGGACAGCTCTTGAATTCTGAAAGCGTAGAAGCTTACATTCAAAACAAACCATAAGTAATTCAGATTTGCATATCAATTTTAGCGTGAACTAGATGAAAATTAGTATTTGCTTTGTGCTTTCTTACTTTATAAAGTGAGATACAGAACACATTTTCCAGGCTTATTCTATAATATAGTATGTAAAACTGAAATTGTATAGTTTTAAAGTACAGTGGATAATAAATGACAAAAACATTGTTTTTTTAGAAAAACACTTCACATAAGCATGTACATTAAAAAGCACACTAATGGGAAATATATCTTGGATCAGACAGCTCTGGTAATTTTTAATGACAATATTTAAAGGCATTCTTAATCATGTTCACATAGAACAACTCCTTATTATATTATATTTCCCAGATCACCACTAGGTGTCCTCATAGCCCAACTGAGCACAGAACAGTACATTTGTTTTTTTGTTTGTTTTTTTAGTTATTTATTTATTTTTTCCAACTGACCAAGAGTGGGTTTACACACTCACTTCTCAAAATGTAATTCTCTGATCTAGTCAAGAGGCATGAAAACAAAACACTGCACTCTTGTGGATAAACGGTTTGTCAGGTACTCACTGATGTGGTTTGACTGGTGTAGAATTATGTAGTGAAGCATAATCTTAAAATCATTACTAATCCTTTCATAAGACTTTTTTAATGGAAGCAAGAACCAAAAACATGCTTAATTAGAAAAAAATTATTTCTTGGAATATGCAAAATGATGAAATAAAAGAAAAAAATACTGCTTTCATAACCAGTGGCAGTAAGGAATTTTGATGATGGAATGATTCGAAAAGCACTGCAGAATAATTATCCATTAATATAAATTTCCTTATTTAGATCAGTATAAATACCAAATACAGTAATTAGGCCCACTTGTAATAATTCATTTTATCCTTTTTTATTTATTTAAATATTTACTTTATTTTATTTTTTTTTCTGATTCATGTGGTGTATAGTATACACTTTCATTTCAAAATACGTTTTATCCAGTTGCAATGCCTTCCAAAGTAGAAAGATAGCTGTATTATCTGGACAGACTTTATGTTTTCCTTTTTATTGTACTTGTGATACATCTGAATTTCTATTTACAAGCTTTAATTGGCCTTCTTTTTTAAACCATGTGCAAACCATTTATATGATAATACCCAAAGCTTTAGAGTTTTTGTCTTACAAGATGTACTGATATTTTCATCACCAGCTGGTATGGACTATAGCAGTATTTTAATTTAAACATCTTAAAAAATCAACAAATTATAATAAATTGCCTTACTTTTAATGAGTGTTTTTTATATGTGAAGTCTTAATTTTGGTGATTTACAGAATATTTTTAATAATCCGATAATAATGCACTGTGTTACTGAAACATAGCATAATGGCAGCTACCCAATTTGCAACAATTTCTTGTATCTCTGCATTATGTATACTGGTGTGTTAATTTACAAACCTTTCTTAACAAATTTAAATGATACAATATAAAACAATTCCAGCTACTGAAACAGGAAACAAAAAAAAATCACAACAGGTGTCAGTTTTAAATGAAACTGCAAAGCTTTCTTCAATCTATAAGGTACCAAAACATGGAAATTGGCATTATGTGCGCCTTATTTTTATATAGCGGTTACTATTTCTACTGTTATTCTCTTTTTTTCTGAGGGAATTTCTCTCTCTCGCTCTCTCTCTTCTCTGTAATGTAAGTTAGCATTGATGCATAGGCATGCCATGAAAATCCTGCTCGAACCATTGCTGAGTCATGCATTGCAGCCGTTTAGCCAGTTGCACTTCTCACTTATCATCCCCATCAAGCCTTTAGCTAGATTCTGCATTGTGACAGCATGCTACAGAGGCTAGTGTGCACTGAGGTGCATGCCCGGGTCCTTGGCTACAGCCACATTTCATCTCTTTTACCTAATTTGTCTCTCTTTTTTAGTCTCTTCAAAACAAGGGAAGTGTGTTTACCATCTGAGACAAAAAGAATTACTGATTTTCAGTGAATTTTTCTAACTTGGACAAAACTCGATGTTTGTAGACAATTTAAGAACTTTCAGTAGTTTTTACCTTGAGAGAGAGCGAGAGTGTGTAATATGCTGATAACTTGGGAATAGTGCTGGCCCTGTAATAATGTGAAGTCTGGCTGACTGTTATGTTTTTCTGTTTTGCTTTATAGAGCAATGGTTTGTATGCCATTGCATGTAGTTTTTGAATAGTTGTTAGTAAGTGCATTTAATGTTTCCTTCTGAGTGACTTGAGCATCTTATCTTTTTTATTCACAGAGCACTTTGTGATACTGCATTGTTGTAAACTCCAATATCTTCCAAGTGACTGGTACTAGCTACAAATTTGTGTACTCAATTCTGGTATCTTACTGCATAATAAGTGAATTTGTGGCTACTGCTACTAGCTGTCCAAGCTGCTGTTTGGTGATACTGCATAACTGCAAGCTCTGCATGTTGAGCATGTGTGTGGATTACAATGACACTACATTTTCATAGCTGATGTTTTAGTTGTGCTCTTTCCTGCAACATGTTGCCCAGTTTAGTTTCTTTAGTATTTCAGTACATTTCTAGCTCTGCTGCTCCATCCAAATGTTGCTTAACTAGCACTAATTCTGTCTTATTAGCTACTACTTAGTTGCCAATTCAGCTTCCTGCCTTACCGATCACCACTGCACTTCTCACTTCTTGCTTTAATAGGCATCACTGTTGCTTATTCCAATAACTGCTAACAGTGCGTCTGGTTACATTTCATCATTTTTCATTTTATATGTTTATAGGCAATTTCTAGGCAAGTGGTCCAGGAGACCATTGAGGAGCCCAACCCAAATTGTCCCAGAACACTGAATGGTTAAGTGACATGGTCAAAGAGTTACACAGATAGCAAATAGGGGCAGAGGAAAATGAAACCCTATGCTACGGCATGCAGCCAATGAGGAGCTTATACCCCAAATCCTTTGCTCTGCCACATCATAAATCCAAGCACTGGGTGTGAGAATATATCATATTGAAAGATTATTATGCTACCTGATGGGCCACTGACACTGACAGCTCCTCAGTCTACAAGTGTTACACCTATACACCTTTATAATGTCGACTCACCTTTTGTTGGCTTTCAAAATGTTGAGAGAAAAACATCATACGTTTACAAGCACAAACTCCCGGAACATCGTATTTCTTCTCCGGGAAAGTAACCACTTGGCCGCCATGGTGAACTTTGCCCTTTCTCCTCTGTAGTGCAATCTCTGAGTGGGTATATTTAAGTGGAGGGTGGGGGGTGAAGCCGCACACTTTGGTGGGTGTAATTTGCTACCATTTATGAATTTATCATTGGTGGCCAAGTGGTTTCTTTCCCAGAGAGGAAATACAATATTCCAGGAGTTCATGATTGTAAACTTATGTCGATGAAAGGTGGGTCATTGTTATGAAGGGGACCCATACATACACACACACACACACACACACACACACACACACACACACACATATATATATATATATATATATATATATATATATATATATATATATATATGTGCCAGGATGGATTTTTTTCTAGTAAAATTATTTTAGAAATTACAAATGACAAAATGTATTTCTGTTATTCCAACAAAAAGCTGTTTGTCCTATGAGCTAGATAAGGCTTATAATCCTGCTTTGTTCTGAAGCAAACAAGTGATGAGTGCTTGAATGAAGCAGTAAAAAAAATAAAAATGTATCTGCAGTTTGGCCTTATTTTGCTATATGGCTTGTACTGAATACAGCTTTGTTTGCATAACCATGCAAAAGAAGTCATGCGAAAATGCAGAGTATGTGTAAAATATACTGACTGATAGTCCCTGAATAATAATAATTGCATATTTCTACTCTTAGTTTTAAATGTAAAATATGATCGCAAGGCATGTTCCAGAGTATCTTGGTACACATATTTAGTTCTGTAGTTCTGCTATGTTTGGTTTGTCTAAGCTTATTAGTATGGTTTAGATGTTCTGCTATTTATTCAGAAAATAAATGTTTTTACAAACTGCTTGCAGTGTCTCAGTGGTTTTATACTAATGACAGGTGATGATAAGAAGAACTAACTACTTAACAAGTAGATACCTTATACTTTGCACTTATCCTGCCATAATATAGACATACCTGGCACAGGTGGTAGACATCAGTCTATTGGCAGTTCCATTGCTAGTCTTATCATTTGGTATTCTTAGGCAAGAATTGCCTGAGCTCACAGACACTGTACTATTACTTGACATGGAATGCAGCCTGTGAGAAGTATATTTACACAATGTGAACCTGCCCTCTCTCCAAAATGTATGTTCTGTGAGCAGCACACACTAACACCCACACCTCTACATACTCATACCAAACCAATTTATGCAGAGTATGTCAAAAAGTGTCCGCCCAGCCTCCTAGAAACAAGAAGGCAAAGCCTCAGCAGACACTTAGGATGACATTCACTTGTCCCTCCAGTGCCAGGATCCATGACATTGCAGGGGCCCTTCAGTCCCTAACTCTGGGCAAGCATGAGTACGACCTTGTGGCTACTTCTGCAGGTGCAAATGACTTGAGGTGCTCTACCCTCAGGGCATGCAAAGAGCTAAGCTGGTTTCATTATGCATGTGCCAAATGCTGGTAAGATTGTGTCTATTCCTACTCAGTGACCAAAGAATGAAATATCTACTTTTCGACAACAGATCCAGCTGGAATGCATTGACCATTAAATAAACACTAAAATAATTTCTCAGTAAATCCTGGATGTGTGCTTCTTGAATAGCTAGATGAAATGACTACAATATCTTGTATCATCCCTAATACTGTCCCAGTCTTACCTGCATCATTCTTTCTAGACTTTCTCTAGTTCTTCATTATGTCTTCTTTCTACTTCTACACCTAACCATCCAACCAACTTATTTGATTTTGTACCATTAACTAATGCCATTTTCTCCTCAGAACATTAATTCCTGCTTACTATCCCACATCAAACTGTATGAAAAGTACAGTCAAACTGTAAATCCGGTAAGATACAGTATAACTATCTATTTTATTCCTTTCTCACCTATGTATTACAGTTATAAGTGCTACTATAACGTTAACTGTAAGTTCTATCATAATTAATGTAATGTCTTACTAAATATTCTGTTTACATATTGTCTTGTGTAAACTTGATGCTGGAGCTTTTCTTCCCAGGCCTGTGCTGAAAATGGGTACTGTGACCCAGTCGGACTTTCATAGTAGACAAATATTAATAAATAAATAAATGGGCATCCTGAGACAGTGTAGCAACTGCCACAGACAACCATCTACTACTACCACCTAGGGACACAATTTGTGAGAGATGCAGTTACATCAAGCACCTAGTGTCATTGCTATCTCTCCCACAAACCAGTATATCCGGCACTGTGAAGGCTGGCAACATGAACACCATGCCTCAAGCACCACCCACACCTACACAACACACCCCACCATATGCGGAGGCCCTCAACAAATGCATACCCAAACAAAAGAGACCTCCGAGGCATAAACACACGCAAACTCCACTGCCCACCCCACCACACACCACACATAGTCCACACACCTGTGTCTCACAGCCACTAAGGCTTAAACATAAACCCAACCTATTAGTCATGGGAGACTCCATTGTGAGACACACAGATGTGCCCCTCACCAGGCTGGATAAGGAGAAAGTCATGGTTAGTTATTTGTCAGGTGCCAGAATCCACCATATCACCAATGTAGTGAAGTCACTCAAGAGGTACTGTTGTGACTCTGTCATAGTCCATGTTGGAGTGAATGACTTAAAACGTACCTCCCTGGACTACATGAAGAGAGACATGATCGAGCTCGCTGACTATGTGTCCCAGGCAGGTATGTTCCTAGCCTTTAGCAGCATTCTGCCGTCACCTAGAATGATGCCTCAATACAAACAGAAAATTATTGACTTTTACAATTGGTTTAATTTTTGGTGTCATTCCAAGGGGATCCAGTATCAGACAGCCTGGGATGACATGATTGACAAACCTTGATGTTTTGCCAGAGATGGCCTGCATCTGTCTCCCTTATGCTTCAGTATCCTGTCAAATGCTCTTGCCTCCCCCATTGTGCCTTTTTTAGGCAATGTCATGAGGCCAAAACTACCAACATGAAAATTTCATCAAAATGCAAATTAAAGGTCATGCTTCTAAACGTTAGGAGTCGAAACATGAAATTGCACTCATTGCAAGCATTCTTAACCCTGGAAGAAGCTGACATTTGTGCAGTCACAGAAACCTGGTTCAAAGTTGCAGAGAATACCCCAGCCATACCAGGTTATGCATCATATCATTTATTCAGACCCCAAACCATGGGCAGCAAAACAAAAGGAGGTGGAGTTGCAATATATATAAAAGACATACACATCTCTAAGCTGGTCAAACAGTATAATGCACAGGAAATACTCCAGGTGCAGTTAACAATTGACAAGACCCTTATTCAAATCATAGCTAGCTACATGTCTCCAACTCTGACTCAAGATGCCCACTCTACCTACTTGGACCTCTTCAAATCTATCAAGATTCAACCCTTTACCCTGATCCTGGGCTACTTTAACTATCCAACCATAGATTGGAAGAAATACTCATGCCAAAACACAAATGCCCAGAGATTCCTTGATTTCCTCAATGCAAATGCCTTGGACCAGTTGGTTGACACCCTCACAAGAGGTGAAAATATCTTGGACTTGGTATTAACCACCATGAGTAACCACTGCAGCATCTCTATATTGTCATCATCCCTGGTAAGATCCGACCACAAAGCAGTGACTTTTGAAGTCACCATCTTCACAGACCCCCCCCCCCTTCCCCCAGCTAGGGTCAAACAAAAAAACTTCTCCAAAGCTGATTACAACCTCCTGAGGGAAGGTATAAACTGTTTCACAGCTTCTCCCCCTCCACAGGAACTGACACATATTTCCACACCTACACCAAAGTACTATATGAGCATTTATATAGTTGCATGGAATCAGAAATACCAGACAGGATGAAATCCTCCTCCTCAAGGAAGAGTAAACCTGTCTGGTGGACATCTACAATAAATAAACTCTATAATAAAAGAAATAATTGCTGCCCAAGACAAAGAAGGAGCAGATGTCTTCTTGGAAGCAATCTCTCCTTAGCCTGAACAAGCAAGTAAGAGCACTAGTGAAATCCTCCAAAGCAAACTTCAAGTCCAAACTGGCCACATCTACTAAAGACAATCATAATGCTTTCTTCACATATGTCCAAAATCTCATGGAAAGCACCCAGATCTGCTCAGAACTGATGGTCAAGGACACCACATACACAAACCCTGTAGATGTAGCCAACCTGCTGGCAGACAGGTTCAGTGAAAACTTCACTCCTCTGTCCCGCCATCAGTAAAACAGGACATCCCCAGTACCTGCCCCCCTCCCCTTATCTCTAGGGAGCAAGTCATCACTGCCCTCTCAAAGGCACACAATACAACCTCCATTGGATCCGATAGCATCCCAGGCTGAATTCTACATGAACTCAGGCAGGAACCTGCAGCACCATTAGGCACCCTATTCAACCAAAGCCTGAGTAATGCTTTATCACAACCAAGTGGAGGACAGCTACTGATCCCTTTGCACAAAGGTGGCGCTTCCACCAATCCAGGAAATGATAGACCCATCAGCCTAACTTGACAACATCCATACACTTGATCCCACACAGTTTAGTTTTGTCAAGAGGAGGTCATGCCTGTTAAATTTGGTTGACTTCTTTGAGATAGTCATCAAGGCCATAGGCAAAAGTAAGATGGTGCACATCACCTACCTTGACCTGGCCAAGGCCTTCGATACTATTCCCCACTCAGGTATAATAGATAAACTCTCTCAACTAGGCATCAATCCATATGTTACCAGATGGGTAGCAAACAGGCTCACTGATAGAACTCACCTAGTCAAAATAGGGGAAGCCACCTAAAGTAGTAGACATGTAAGAAGCATTGTACCCCAGGGATTGGTCTTAGGGCATCTGTGTTTGGGATATACTTCTCAGAGGTGCAGGCCAAATCTAGTGGGCTATGGCTGACCAAGTTTGCAGATGACTGCAAGCTGAGTGTTGTCATCAATCTCATCCAAACAAATGACTGGTGCCAGAAACATGGCCTCAAACTGAATGCCAAAAAATGCATCATCATCCCTTCTGGGGAGAATAATGTCCCCACAAATTATTACATTGATAATAAGGCACTAAGCATGCAATCAGTTGTGGTGGACTTGGGCACCCAGGTTGATAGCAAACTGACTTTTGACCACCTTATTGCCTCCATTGTATGGAAAACTTTGTACATGACCTACCTCATTAGTAAGAGGTATCTCATCCAGGGACAAGGTGCTCATAACATTCTTTTATTCTTCCCTTATAAGACCTATTATTGAGTACAATGTCCCTTTTGGCATGTACCTCACAAAGCACATGCAGCAGCTGGAGAGATTACAGAGGTTCCTCACCCGAACAATCCAGGGCCTCAAACATCTACCCTATACAGATAGGCTAAGACCCTGTCCCTCTACTCAGTCTCCTACAGACTCCCCAGAGGTGACCTCTGCCTGGAATACAAAGCAGACTCACACCCCGCCCTGATGGGACTGCTGCATATCCGTAAGTCAAGCTCCACTGGAGTAACCTGCATGCGCAACCTCAACCTGGACTGTGACATCATGAGGACTTGTTGGCAGGGCAGATTTGTGTCCCAGAGACTCCCCCTTTTGTGGAATAGACTCCCTCTCCATGTAAAGCAGAGTACCTCATTAAACATTTTTAAGCACAACCTGGATAATTGGATGGGGAAGAGAAAATACACCCCTAGGATTCCACCTGTGTCCCTGCTTGACAGTGGCATAGGGTGCTGACTTGTTGGAAGATGGGCTAAATTCTTGGCTAGGTTTGTAAGGGCCTCGGGGTCAATAGCCTTGTAATGTCGTATGATCCTATGATCCTATGATAAATTATGTTGATTGGAATCTTACCTTCATCTGGAGTGATGTCTAAATACAAAGACAAGATAACTGTCTTCAATTGTTTCCTAAGTAGCTGCTATCATTTCATGGGTCCCATTAATTGCTAGCAAGGGATGACATGTTTGACTGATCTACGTTCATTGCAAAGGACGTTGTACATCCCTCATTCCCTGGCTTCTGTCTGCTGACCAAAACTCTTACATTGCAGATATTGCCTTTTTTAGACAGAGTCCAGCTGGTGGACATCGCCACATATACCATGCCTAAAGTCAGACTGTATTATTTAGCCCTTGTCTATGCCAGACATCTAATTAACAAATTACCTGACCTTGAGACTCTCCTGCAAGTTGAACAATTCCATACCTGTGTCCTATATCAGACTTGGTTTCAGTACAAAGATAGCACTCCTGCAATTTAGGGTTTCTGTGATAACTATTCATTCAGGCTAGAGGAGCACGATGTGGGTCGTTTTTTGTCAGGGACCATATCACTACTAGGTAGGTTGAGAGTCTCAGACTGAGTTCATTGAAATCCAGTTTATCCTAAAGAAAATAAATGTTCAAATTATTGCCTAACATAAGATGTCTTCCTTGTCAAATGTCCATAAGAGAATGTAGTCTCTGAAATATCAATAACAAAATATTCCTAATGGATGAGTTCAATTACACATTGATTAACGTTTGCAACTATAGATCTATGGTTGGGTATGCACAAATATTCCTGAGTTACAATGATCCCACTAGAAGGTTTAACATTCTAGAACTCATTATTATTAACATAGCCCTCTCCAATACCATTTCCATAGTACTAAATCTGACTATAAACCACTATCCATCTCATTTAAAGGTACAAACACCTCCCTAGTGAACAAATCTGAACTAAGGACATCAAAAGGCAAATTTAGTTGTAATACCAGCAGCACCCCTCAGCTCCAGCTGGTACATATGCTTTGGAACTATGCTTCCACTTAGAAAATGCTTAGATCCATGCAAAAATAAAATATACTAGGAAGTTTAAAAGCAAACCACTGTGGGGTCAGCTAGCATTAAAAAGCTGTATAACAATAAAAAACAACTCCTAAAATCCTACAATAAATGTAAATCCATCCATATTAAAGACTCTTATCATAGAGATTAGAACTAAAAGCAAGAATGGCTAAAGAGGAACATCAACTAAATCTGGCAACTGAGGCCAAGGACAACTATACATCATTATTTAGATAAATTATAAATCCAAGAAATAATGCCCAGCAGTTCTCTGAATTAATCCAAAATGGTATCACCTACTCCGATGCAAAGGACATAGGAAGTATACTAGCAGAGCTGTGTAAAAGGCAGAATTCAAGTAGTTAAGTAGCAAGCATTACTTTGGAAAGTAAATAAATAACTAGTGCTGTACTTCAGGAATCAGTGCTTGAACCTGTCCTGTTTGGGGTATACTTCTTTAAACTACAAATAACTAATCCTGTTAGCCATAGCTAATGCAATTCACTGATGACTGTATGTTGAGTAAAATTGTCAAATCATTCCTTGATATGAAGGCCCTGCAATGAGAACTAAGCATTAAAAACCAATGGTGTTCAGAAGGGTTAAAGTAAATGCAAACAAGAGTTCCATAGCTGTTGCAGGTAAAAACTTCTGCCCCCACCCTACAATATAGCCATTCCTAAGGTCACCATACATCTGGGTTTCCCCTGACACGTCCTCTTTTCTGGGCTCGTGTTCAGGCGATTTTTGAAAATTCTGTGATTTGTAGAATTTTCAAAAACCAGACATCTCTATTTTGGAGTCTTTCCCCCACTTTGTTTTTTTTTTTTTTTTGATAGGCTCATATATATACGAGCCAATCAAAAACCGGAGCTCTGTTCAATGTAGAACTGCTTGATGCTCCGCATTGAACAGAAGAGGGTCCGCTGTGCGCATTTTTGATTGGCTCATACCGGTATATGAGCCAATCAAAAAGCGAGCTCTGTTCAATGTGGAACAGCTTGATGTTCCGCATTGAACAGAAGAGGGTCCACTGTGCACGTTTTTGATTGGCTCGTATACTGGTATACGAGCCAAACAAAAAGCGGAGCTCTGTTCAATGCAGAACTGCTTGATGTTCTGCATTGGACAGAAGAGGGTCCGCTGTGCGAGGTTTTGATTGGCTCATATACCGGCATACGGGCCAATCAAAAATTCCCAAACACGGAGCTACTGAAATGCATTAAGGACAAGACTAAAGACCCTTTTTTTTGCTCTTCAGCCCTAACAGGATGAAATAATAACTGCTGGTACCGCACATATTTTTTCATCCTCTTTTACATGCTACCAAATATGGTAACCCTAGCCATTCCTCTCCAAACTGATACAACAATCAGAGACCTAGATACTTTAGTTTACAGCTTCCTCCCTTTGGATCACTATGTAATACCAATAGTCAGAAAATGCTTCCATTTAATACAACTGATAACTAAAAGCATCTCATCTGGGTCAAAAAACATTATTATCCTTCTATACTCAGCTTTATTTAAACCAATTATAAAGTTCCCCTTTCTTCTGTATTTACCTGTCCTGAGAGTTAGCCCAGCTAGAAAGGCTCCAACAGTTACTTTCTAAAAAGTGTAATGTATTAAACACAAGATATAAAGCTCTGACTCTGTCCTCTGTTTCCTAAAGGTTCTTAGTCAGTGATCTATGTTTGCATTCTGCACTATTAAGAACCAAGCCCTTCTGGACCTCTTGCATCTGTAACATAAAGTGCTCTTTAAGCCAAACTTCTACAAACATATAAACAAAATATGATGAAGGGGTAGATTCATTACCTACCATTTACCTCTTCTGTAGAATAAACTCCTTACATTTTAAACAGGCCGACACTCAGGCATGTACTGGAAACAGTGATGATTTGATGGATACCCACAAATTTAGACCAGGACTAACCTGCCTCATCTTACTGGAAGCAGAAGGCAAACTGTGAGGGAGGGTATCAGCAGAGAGTAAATGGTCTCATGACTTAATTGATTTATAATTCTTGCGATCTGAGAGTGCTCAGAGACTGCTCTGCTCAACTGTCAACAATACCTGTGGACATTTTGAACATATCTCTGAGCCAAGCCAGAGTACCAAGGTGCTTCAAGAAATCACAGCCAGCCAGCCTAAATGACTACCATCCAGTTGGTCTAACCTTGACAGTGATGAAATGCTTTGAGCGGCTGATCAAGGACCACCTATCTGCAAAGCTACCAGCATCACTAGACCCACATCAGTTTGCCTACAGTGTGAACCACTCTACAACAGATGCCATCTCTTGAATCCTTGGCACATCCTGACAACAAAAAACTGTTATGTAAGGATGCTATTTATTGATTTTAGTTCCACCTTTAATATGGTCATCCCTCAACACCTGATTGAAAAGCTTGTCCAGCTGGGCATCAACACCCGCTTATGCAACTTGATCCTGGACATTTTCATTGATAGACCCCAAAAAGTGTGGGGAACAACACTGCTAAGCACGGGAGTCCCTCATAGATGTGTCCTGAGCCCTCTGCTGTTTACCTTACTAACTCATGATTACATCGCCAGACATAATTCGAAGATCAAGATATCACCACTGTAGTTGGTCTTATTAGGAGTGAAAACGAGACTGCCTACAAAGATCAGGTGAACCACCTCATTAACTGGTGTGATATTAATAATGTGGCCTTAAACATGAATAAAACTCACTCACAATGCCCACTCATAATTAAAGGGAAAACAGTGGAGAGAGTGAGAAGCACCAAGTTTCTGGGTGTGTATATTTCTGAGGACTTAGCATGGTCAACAAATACTAACCACATTGTGAAGAAAGCACATCAATGCCTGCACTTCTTGCAGAAGCTGAGGAAAGCTAGTCTCCCTTCCTCTGTCATCAAAACCTTCTATAGTGGTACCATTGAAAGCATTTTGTCTACTAATCTCACAGTCTGGTTTGGGAATTGCAAAGCCTTCAACCAAAAGGCCATACAGAAGGTGATTAACGTAGCTGACAAGGTCACTGGATCCCCACTTCCAGCTGTGCAGACCCTATATGAAGCACGATGTATTGGCTGAGCCAGAAAAATAATCAGAGGCCACACTCACCCTGCACATGGACTGTCCTCCTGCTTATCTTCAGGAAGACAATAATGTAGTATGCGTTGTAAGTTCTCCAGGTTTAGTAGAAACTTCTTCCCACATGCTATCTTGAACTCTGCAAGATATTAATAGCCGCTGACTGGAACAATCAGTAGTATAGCTATCTTCTTGTTCAATACATATGTCAAGTTGCTTTAAATGTGCAATCAGTAGTAATTGAACATTCCATACAATATACTTGTGCTATTCAGTATATTCTGTATAATCTGTGCAATAATTGCTTTTCCACATATGCAATTTTGATGAAGGCTGCTACCAGTGTTATATAGGTATCTCAGACCTTGTCAGTCTTGTTTAGTATCTATATATATCTATATATCTATACACACACACACACACACACACCTATATATATATATATATATATATATATATATATATATATATATATATATATATATATATATATATATATATATATCTTGGAACTGAAGCAGCATCATTTAATTTAACTCACATTGTGTGTGGGTTTGAATGACAATAAAGTTTTCTTTGACTTGACTTTGACCTGACTTCTCAGCTTCTTTTCTAAAAATCTATTCTCTGTACCACTTTGACTCAGGACTCAGTGAAAGATGTATACAGATGCAGACTGCACCATATGTGCAGTGCAGTAGATATATGCCACTTACAAATACTACATTGTGAAGTTCTGCTACAGCCTGCACCTGAGTGCATTTTTTGTCCCAAATTATGGTGTTAGTTGCAGCATCCTTATGTTAATTATGATCCTTTGAAATCACCATCCAATACATCTGCATTTTTAAGTTGAATGGAAAACACAAAAACAGGTGTACTTGCAAAATGGAGAAACAGTTTAATGAATGAGAAGTTTGATTTTAATCTGCGCATGTTACAGTTTTATGACATGCCTTACTTAGAACATGGTCTTCATATACAAGAAAAACTTTAAAATCAGGCAGTACATACTGGAGAAAAAAAATAACCAAATACATTTTGAGAATTAAAACAAGACAAATCCTGCAAAAATCTTTTTTTAAGTCTTCATAATTTTTGTAAATAAAGTGTACATAGGTTCATAGGTTCATAGGTTCATACTAGGCTATCTGCCCTAGGGCATTTATAAGCCTAGCCAGAATGTGTTTGGCTTTCGCCACCCATTTTAAATTTATTTTGCTATGCCCTTTTTCGAGGTTAGTATACTGTGCCTCTGTCTAACAGTGACACAGAAGTGATACCCGGGGTAAACCTACAATCTCCCATCCACTCATCAAGATTCCTCTTGAAGAGAGTCAGTGAAGGACTCTGCCTAACCTGGACTGGGATTTTATTCCAGAGTGAAGGGAGCCTCTGGGTTATGAATCTGTCCCTCCAGCATGTCCTATTTATTTCAGTGCTGAGGTTCAAGTCTCTCGAGTGCGTAGCTCGATGGGATTTGGATTTTCTGAGGTGCAGCATGTCCATTAATTCCGGGTTGGACATGGCTTTATACGTCAGGCACAGATAGCCTCTGAACAGGTGGTATGCCACTGAGTAGAGCTGGAGTTTCTTTAACCGGGCAGCATATGGCATCTGTTTGAGCCCTTTGATCCTCTTGGTGAGGTATTTTTGGGGTCTTTCCAGTTGCTGCAGGTGTCTGGTAAGGTACATCCCAAAAGGGGCATTGTACTCAATTATGGGCCTGATGAGGGATGAGTAAAGAGGCACGATGACCTCCCCTGATCTAGATGTGAATCCCTTCATGATTAGGTGGGCTATATAAAATGTTTTTCTAACCACTTTGGCCACGTGGTTGTCAAATGAGAGATTGCTATCAACTTGGGTCCCCAGGTCCCTAATCACTTCTTCTGTACTTAATGGACTACCAGCTATGTGGCAATTTGTGGGCACTTTGTTTTTGCCAAAGGGGATGACTATACACTTTTTGGCATTTAGCTTGAGGCCATGGCTCTGGCACCAGTTGTCTCTTTCTATGAGGCCCTTTAGGAGGATGCTTGTGTCAGCTGGAGAGTCGATTATGGTGCCCATTTTGCAATCATCTGCGAACTTGGTCAGCCACAGTCCTTCCGTGTTGGCCTGTACCTCTGAGAAATATATACCGAACAAGAGAGGTCCCAGGACTGAGCCTTGTGGGACACCACTTGTAACTGGTTTGGAGTCTGACATGGCTCCAGCAATTCTAACCATGTGGGTTCTGTCCTTGAGCCAGTTTGCAATCCATCTGGTGACATAGGGGTTTATATTTAAGCTGGTGAGCTCATCTATAATGCCCGAGTGGGGTATTGTATCGAAGGCTTTTGCGAGGTCCAGGTAGGCTGTGTGGACCACCTTCCCCTCGTCAATGGCCTTGGTGACTGTTTCAAAGAAATCAACCAGGTTTAAGAGGCAGGATCTGCCCTTAACAAAGCCAAACTGGGTAGGATCCAGTGTTTGTAGGTCCCCAATATCTTTATTTATGAGGTCCATGATGATCCTTTCCATAGCTTTGCAGACCAAGCTAGTCAGGCTTATGGGGCGATAGTTTCCAGGATCCGTTGAGGCACCACCTTTATGGAGAGGGACCACTGTTGCTGTACGCCACTCTTTGGGCACATATCCTGTAGTAAGGCTGAGATTGAACAGTAGTTTTATGTTTGGGTTTAGCTCTTCTTGGAGTTCATGTAGGACGCAGCCCAGGACACCATCTGGTCCCATTGATGCTGTGTTTTTTGCTTTGGAGAGGGCGGCTCTTACCTGAGCATCTGAGATGTCAGGGGGGGCAGCACTCTGCTGGGATAGATATTTGCCCTTTGGGGGGGGGGGGGGGAGAAGTTTGCGCTGAACCTGTCAGCTAGGATGTTGGCAATGTCTGTGGGTTTGGTGTATTTTTTGTCATTTTGGACTAATTCTGAGCATATCTGGGAATTACCACCCAGGTTCCTAACATAACTAAAGAAAGCCTTGTGATTATCCTTAGTGTCCTGTGCAATTTTTCTCTCGAAGCTGGCCTTAGACAATTTTATGTGTGCCCGTAGTTTTTTGCTAATACTGATCAGTGATGCCTTCCCTTTTTGGGATTTTGCTCTATCATTTAGTAGCTTCCTCCTTCTATTGTATAGTTTCTTTATGGCTGGGGTCCACCAAACAGGACGTTTGCCTTTGGAGGATTGGGTCTTGGTTTTATTTGGGATCGCATGATCCATGCATTCCTGAAGGTGTTCATAGAATGCGTTTATAAAGGATTCTGCGGTCTGGGCCGTATTTTCCACAGGCCCGGGGGCTTTGAAGGATTACACCTCAGTTTTGAGGAGTGTGAAATTTGCTTTAGAGAAGTTTTTCACTGTGGTTTTCTGGGCAGGGGGTGGGGTCGGGATGTGAATATCCAGTGAGATTAGTTTATGGTCTGATCTTACCAGTGAGGGATACACTTCTGGTCTGGAGCATAGAGTCCCCATGTTGGTGATGATCAGGTCCAGTATGTTTTCCCCTCTTGTGGGAGTGGTAACGAGTTGTTCCATAGCATTTGAGTTTATAAATTCTAGGAACCTTTGGTCTAGGGTGTTGGAGCTAGAGTAATGCTCCCAGTCTATGTTTGGGTAGTTGAAGTCGCCCAATATAATGGTGTTTGGAGAGACCTTCATATTTTCCAGTGTTCTCAGGAAGGCCGAGTGGGGTTCCTGGGTTTGGGAGGGTGGTCTGTAGCAGGCTATAAACTGGAAGGCAGGTTTACCCACTGTTAGTTGCACATGGATAGTCTCTGATGCTTCGTGCTTTGCCACCAACCTGGAGGTGTGGGTATCTTTGATGAATATCGATACGCCCCCTCCTTTTTTGGTTTGGTCCAAGTTTTGGGGCCGAAAAGCATGGTATGAGGTATAACCTGGTAGTGCTGGGGTGCTCTCGGGAGCCCTGAACCAGGTTTCTGTTACTGCACAGATATCGATGTTCTCCATGCTAAGGAGAGTTTCGAGTGCATGCATCTTGAGGTTTAGACTTCTGGCGTTGAGTAGCATTACTCTTAGTTTCTTATCCCTTGTGATACCTATGGAGGTGGGTTTGTCTTTTGAGCCTTGCCTAAAAAAGGCACTATGGGGATAGCAAGAGCCTTTGCCAATATCCGAAAGCCCAGGGGTGACAGGTGCAAGCCGTCCCTAGCGAAGCATCGTGGCTTGTCGAGCATATCATCCCAAGCTGACAAGCATTGGATCCCCTTTGAATGACACCAGTACTTAAGCCAATTGTTGAAATTGATCATCTTGTCTTCATACTGTGGCATCATTCTTGGTGAGGGTAAGATGCTGCTCAAGGTCAGGGTCATACCGGCCTGGGCTACATGCTCAGAGAGCTCCTTTATGTCTCTTTTCATGTAGTCCAGGGAGGTACGTCTCAGGTCATTCACACCAGCATGGACAATGACTGAGTCATATTTGTACTTGCCTTGGAGTGACCTGAGTACTTGTGTTATGTGGCGGATCCTAGCACCCGTTAGGCTGCTCACCGTGACCCTCTCCTTGTTCAGCCTGGTGAGCGAGACATCAGTGTGCCTGACGATAGAGTCACCTATTACAAGTGTATCAGGTGTGTTGTTTAGTCTTAAGGGCTGTGACTGTTTGGTGCACTGGCTTTGTGAGATATGTGTTGCACGTGTTTTGTTTTGGGGTAGCGGCTGCTTGGGTGCCTGCTTTGGAGGTCTCTGCTGCTTCGGCAGACCTTTATTTAGAGCCTCCGAGTATGTTTTTGTGTGAGTATGTGTTTGGTTTGCTGTCGTGGTAGGTCTATGTGAGACTGGAATTGTAGTGAGTGTGGTTTCCTTCTCCTCCTGACTGGTTATGCCAGTACTGAGTTGAGAGAGCTTAGCCTCTAGTTTGGCTATATGGTTGCATCTCTCACATGTGTTGGAATTTGTTGGGAGGAGGAGAGGGTTGTCTGTGTACATGAGGCAGTTGTAACATTGCCTCAAGATTCCCAGATTCACCAGCTGGACCGGAGAGGAGATTGACAACTGACCTTTGGACATGCTAGAATAATATTGGGAATTCCTTAATAATTGAAAACCAGGGCCAGTAGGGAGTGAGGGTGTAGTGCTTTTAATTTTTAGTGCTGACTTATATAATTGCTTTAGTGAGCAAGTGCCAGGTAACTTAAGTGCAATGTGTTTCAGGTAACTTAAATGCAGAAACGACAAACAGTAACTTTCTTTCAAGTGAAACAAGGAAATAAGTACAGTAAGCAATGCAGATATCACTAGTGATCCACAGAAGCGCTGAGAAGCTGCGTATTAGGTGGAATTAGAGTTCCAGGGAAATAACAAGCAAACAAACAACAAGCATATAAACAAAGCTAGATTCAGCAGGCCTGGATCTAGTCTATGCTACAACAAACAAGGTGTACCAATTTCAGTAAGATACAGTTCAAATATTCAGGCACTATAAACCTTTAACCAGAAATTCCCAGCTCAGAAGGGCAGAGTCCAGCCTCTTCTCCCACAAGAGTGCAGACCACAAACCTTCTTAATGTAAAATAACTGGCCTGAAGCCCATGTGCTTAAACCAGAACTAATACACTTTAAGAATAACAGACACTGGGCTCTCAATCAGCAGTTCCCAACTTAGAAGGATGAAAGCTACCTGTCCTGCCACCACAGTGCATGCCACAAACCTTCCTAATGTAAAACAACTGGTCTGAAGCCCAAGTGCTTAATCCAAAAGACTTAGAATGATAGCTACACTTTAATCAAGTTACTACCAAGCAGTAATAAATACAACTGAATACTTTAGAAAATGCCTGGATTAGTGCTCAAGTTACACAAACAAAGCTAGATCCAGCAGGCCTGAATCCAGTCTATGCCACAGCAAACAAGGTGCACCAACTTCAGTAAGAAGCAATTCAGATATGCATGCACTATAAGCCTTCAACCAGAAATTCCCAGCTCAGAAGGGCAGAGTCCAGCCTCTCCTCCCACAAGAGTGCAGACCACGAACCCTCTTAATGTAAAATAACTGGCCTGAAAGCCCAAGTGCTTAAACCAGAATTAATACACTTTTAGAATAACAGACACTGAGCCCTCAATCAGCAGTTCCCAACCTAGAAGGATGTAAGCTACCTGTTCTGCCACTACAGTGCAGACCACAAACCCTCTCAGTGCAAAACAACTGGTCCGAAGCCCAAGTGTTTAAACCAAAAGGCTTAGAATGAGTTACACCAAGCAGTAATAAATACAATTGAGTACTTTTAAGATGATGCAAAAGTAAAAAAAAGTAGGTAGAAACACAAGTACAGTAAAAGCAGATGAATTTTTTTTTTTTTTTTTCTGAACAAGTGCTGAGATCAAAGAAACAGATTTGAGTGCTGAAACTAGAAAACTGGCTAGTTATAAGGAAAAAAAACTAAGTTAGAAGGCTTCCCTCCAACACAGAAGGGCTTGGGGGCTCAGAAGCCTACAAATAGTCTATACCACTTAACAGGAAAGGCAGAAAACAAGCTTAATTTTTTTTTTCTGTTTCCCAGATGCTCTCTTTGTACACAGTAGGAGTGCCTGAAATCAGAATATGATCTCACTGCACTCAGTTGAGTGAGCAAATGAGATGGGCCCAGAAGGAGTATCCAAACACAAATTTACAAGAGAGGCGGGCAGTTGCAAGGCCACTAAGATTAATACCAAAACAAAAACAAGGAGGGTGGGTGGGACTAACTGAAGAGCAGAGTGAAAACTTCCAGTTCAGTTAATATTCCTTCCACACAGTTAAAATCAATTTAAATGCTGTATTTTTGAAAAAAAAGAGCAGATAAAGGTACTTAAATTCTCTTATACGTCCAGTTGAATATAGCAAGTTCTTAGCCGGCCAAAGCTGAGGTTTTTAAGCAGAAAATATTTCACACTGTACCACTTAAATAGGCAAGGACAGGAAATCAAAGAATGTGACTACCCCCACACCTGTAATTACTAGCAAATAACAAAATTCAGCAAACACTGACTAACTTCCAGTTCAGCTAATATTCCTTCCACACAGTTAAAATCAATTTAAATACTGTATTTTTTTGAAAAAAAAAGAGCAGATAAAGGTACTTAAATTCTCTTATACGCCCAGTTGAATATAGCACGCAATTGTATATTTTCTGCATAGACATAATTTTCCTGGCACATTTGTATATTTTCTGCATAGACATAATTTTCCTGGCACATTGTAATGATGATGAAATGTCGTGGTCTAGGGACTATATTACTAATGTTTTCAAAGGGTAAGCATTATAAAATTATTTTGGTTTCTGTATATTTATAGCAATGTTTTGGAGCAGTTGTGCCTCTGTGACTGTGTGACTATATAGTATCTGCTTTTGTGTGTACCTGCATCTCTCTGTGAACTTATCTTTCATTATCTGTGTACAGTTGCATATCTAATAACACGCTACCAAATACAGACATTGCATATACTCATTTATATGTATATTTTATTTAAATTTGTTAACTGGGGTCAAAAACTGATTCGCATTGATCAATTTCAGTCTAAGCCTGGAGGTACAAAAACAATATATTACAAGTAATGGCAAGTCAAAACACAGTACAAATCAAAAAAAGAAATTTCACAACCTCTAATCATTGCTCATAATCCTGTTATTTAATCTTCCTTAACTTCCTTACTTCCATTTCATGTACATCTGTCTTCACCTACAAGGTAATAATAATTTTTCAGGTATAAAACCCCACTAAATTTTCTTTTGCTTTTGCTTTTTTCATGAAATATTTGTTCATTAACTTGGTAAATTGTCAGTACTGATGACCAAACTTAGCTACAGCACAAATCATAAGTAGCAGAATAGTAGTTAAAATGCAGAAATAGCCAGCTAATCACAACGTCACTCTGCAAATCTGGCTGAATGATTCAAAAGACAATAAAGACTCCCTTTAAAATAAAAAAGCAGTTTAATTCTTACTTAGAATTTGTAATTAGCGCTTTCATTCTGTTTAAAAGGACTTCTTCAGATTCAATTAAAACAAGATGGCCAACTTCCTTTTATAATTTATAGAACCAGGAAATGCTATCATACTTCTCTAAAAATGCTTCCCGTGGCAGAGTAAAATCAAAGATAAAAAAAAAAAACAATTTACAACAATGAAAGCTTCCCTTACAAAAACCATAAGCTACTTGAAGTAGAATATTACAGAAAAATATAAAATAAACATGAAAATGAATTATAAGAAATCACTTTCAAAAGAAACACTTTGTATCCTAGCCTCTAATACTGGCTTTAGTACAATAAAATCAGTAAGTCCTGGGGGGTTGCAAGCATTTAATTTTAACTGCCAAAAAAACTTCTTTTTCTTCTAATAATAACTTACAATTGCCACCCCTCGGGTTAATGTGTACCCTTTCCAAAATGGCAAATCTGAATGTATTACAGGTGTTGTTACTTTCCATGTGCCTGCACAAAGCATTCTTCCTGTTTTGTTTCCTAATTTCACAGTAGTGCTCGTAAATTCAGTTTTTTTAGTAACCTGTCTGCTTTCCCGACATAAAATGCCGGACAGGTGGAGCACATGGTCAGATAAATTACACCCTTTGTACTACAGTCCCCATACTGAAAGATGACCTTAGTCTGATTAGTATTTTCTAGCTGTATTTCTCCTTTGAGATATATGTATTCACACCAATTACAACATCCACACTTCTTGGTCCCCTTGTCTCCTGCATACTTTCCTTTATTCTTATTATCCTCTGCGTTAGCCTTAATATTCCTGTTTTATATATAAAAGTTGGGCTATTTCTGAGGAATTTATAAAGTTCAGTGTCACTCCTTAGTATATTCCAGTTCTTTGTTATCACATCTGTTACCATAGGAGAATAAGAGCAATATTTCAAAACCATAGATCTACTAAAATTATTTTCAGATGTATTTTCGAGTACAGGGGTAAAATCTGTTCCCAATAAGGGTTTGTACAAAGTTCCCCATTTAGACAAACTGTAGTCAATGGTCTCTCTAATAAGTTTCTGGGGGTACCTCCTTTCCAAAAACATACTACCCACCATACCTAATTTTTTAACCACTTTGGTATAGTCAGATGTCATTCTTGCTGCCCTAATACATTGTCCTTTAAGTATGCTTTTTTTCTGTGAATAAGGATGACAGCTATTAAATTCCAAGTAAGAATTACTAAAGGTGGGTTTACAGTGGATGTTGGATTTAAAACCTCTATGACAGTGTGAAATGCAACAATCTCAGTAAGCTAAACCTTCCAATTCATAAGTATGAGTGAACTTAAAATAGGCAAATCTGTTGTTATGGTATATAACAAACTTCTCTATATCCTCAGTTTCTCCTTCCCATAAAATAAAAACATCATCAAGGAAACATACATACAGTTTGAGATTTTTTTTTTGTAGGTACTGTTGAATACATGTAGGATTTCCCATTCAGTTAAAATTATATTCGCAAATATGGCGGCACAAGAGGCCCCCATAGCAACCCCTTTTATTTGCTTAAAGTATTCACCCTCATAAAAGATAAAATTATTTTCTAATACAATAGTCATGAATTCTAATGTAGTCAATATCTTATCATTGTCTAAATTGGAGTGCTTAACCATTGATTGGTGAAATAATTCCAACCCCTCATCTTTGGGTATGGAATTAAATAAGTCCAGCATATCAATGGTAACATATTTTAAATCTTTATTCCAAAGTTCATGTTTCAGTCTCCCTAAAAAATCCCATGAGTCTCTGAGTATGTGGGGGATATTGTTGTATGTGTGTTTTAACAAATTATCCACCACTACACCGAAAGGGAATGTTTTTGGACTTACTCCCAGTACTCTGTTGAAACGGGGGATGTAAAATGTCTTTATGCACTTTAGGCACTCCAAAGATGGTGGCTAACACAGGATGTTTGACTTTCAAAAAAGTATAAGTGTCGAAAGATATTCTAAGGTCCAAGAAAAATTCTTCCAGCCATAAATCAATGCGCCTGTACACTATATTGATTTAATTTAGTGAAATAGTTTCATATACTAAAGTGTTGTACAAAATCTCATGCATTTTTTTGGAATAACTCATCTGATAATATAGCACAGTCCCTCCTCCTGGGTCTACTTTAAGCCCTCGAAACACGAAAAACCCAGATACGAATCGTGCAACACATAAAGAGCAAAGCACGGATACATCGAACGTACTAAAGCACGAAAATGTAAACCTCGAACCGTCATAGTCGGCCAACCCACCACCCGCAACACACTGCCTACCCAAACATAATAAAAAAACACATACATACACTAACCAAATCCCTACTTCTAACCCTAAATGAAAGCACCAAAATCCTACTGTTAACCCTATACTAACCCCACATACACAACTGTCTATGCACTACCCTTAACCCTTCCCTAACCTTAAGGTCAGTAACTACCGCACACTTCCCCTACGGAGCTATACCCAAACAAACTAAATATTCCACACACATACACTTAACAAAACCCTACACAAAACCTTACATACATTACCTACACAAAACCTTACATACACTACCTACCTATGCACTTACCTTATTCCTAACCCTAAGGTCCGTAACTATTGCACACTTACCTTACGGAGCTATTCCGCAGATGGGCCAACTATGCGATTTCGATATTTCCTCTTTCGCAGTTTCATTCATTCGACGTATTCGCGGTTCGTTCTTTATGTGTCGCACAATTCATATTCGGGTTTTGTTGTGTTTCGAGGGCTTAAAGTAGACCCCCCTCCCTTGTCAGGTTTCATGACCCTGACCTCTGTATCATTACATATCTTTCGAAATAAATCTATTTTTGTTCTGTTTAATTTAAAAACTTTTTTCTTTTTACCCTTTAACTCTTCTTGAATTTTGTATAGATCTTCAGAAATTAGTTTGTCCAAAGTGACAAGATTGGGCTGTAAAGGGGGGTTAAAGGTGCCTTTTTTTCTTTAAGGCTGGCATTGAAGGTCCCTGTTCCTTGTCTTTAAAATATGCAGCTAAATTAAGCTTTCTAAGATATAATTTAGCTTCTATAAGGGAATCGGCTAAATCAGAGTTAGTAATAGGAACAAACTTCATTCCCTTTAGAAACAGAGAAAAATGGTCTTTGGTTACTTCTCTATCAGTGTAATTAAAAATTCTAAAGTTTTTGAAACATTGAACAACTTTGTTTGATCTTTCTATCTTGTCTTTGTTTGACTGGTATATCCTGTGTGAGGCCTTTTGTGAATGTCCCAGTTCTCCCCCTGACCCGAATCCTGATAACACCCTTTGTTTCTCCTATGGTAATGGCTCCTGCCAACCTGAAAATTTCCAGGGCCATAATTCTGGTTGTAATTTCCATGTGGTATACGATACCTTTTGGGATAACTTTCCTTACTTCCTGCATTAGATCCATTGATCTTGTCATAGTTATTCTCTCCATTCACCTGCCTGTAATGATTCCATCTGTAAGCATTCTGTTCCCTGTAGTGTGTAGTGTCTCTAGCTATTTTCTTTTCTTTTAAACTGAGTAGTGATAAACTTGTCAATTATATTAAACTGTTTATTGTAAAAGTGTACCCATTGGTCAAAGAGTAAATCTTGAGTAATATCAGTGTTTAAACTTTCCACTTCAGTTAACAGCATACTTAATTTAGAATCATTATGTTTCATTAACATTTTCATAAAATTGAACCAAAAATCATCAAATAAAGCATTAAAATCATTAATAGCTTCCACAGTCTATTCAATACCCATAGGTTTCTTGGATATTCTGAGTCCCTGTGGAACTATTTTCAATTCAATACATTTTTCGAAATAAACATTATCAATTTGTAAGCGCTTAATGCTAGACAATTTCTTTTCCATAAGTAATATTTTGTCTTTTAAGGAACCATAATTTCCCTTCTCAACACTTCAAAAAGGGGTATTGTTATTGTCAAAATTCAGAATGTTGGGGCCTCCAAAAGAGAAGCCAGTCTTTAAAATATTGTCTAACTTGCAGTACAGTTCATAGAGTCAAGGCCTGTATGCAAACAAGCATTCTCAGTAACAGTCTCAGCACCCGTTCCTGTACTGGTCATACCAAAAGTGTGTGTGGAAGCAGCTGCATACATCCATTTGGAGACAGTTCATTTTGGCATAGTTCCTGTATGCAGTTGTTCCTCCTCAGTATTGAATTCTTGGTTCGCAGTATGAATAATAGTCACTGTCCTGGTTTCCCCTTCCACTGGTAAACGTTGTGGTGAAAGTTATGGAATATTACAGCCTTCACTTGCTCTCCTCTCCATGTTAACAGTTCCACTTCCTGGTAAGGATGCATCCTGAGAAAGAAAACTAGCTTGTTTAAATGATTGGTTCTCTCACTTCTCCACTGAAGCAGGATGACTTCCTGAAGATGTAACATTAGTTGAAGCCCAGGCCACGTGTCCATGCGTTTGACTCATCAGTTCAATGAGTCTTGTAAGTTCATCCTTTACAATCTGTAACTCAGAATGTAGCCTGATAAATGTATTATGCTGAACAGGTGAAAACAATGAAGGGATCTCATCTAGTGAATCCATTCAAGGGTTAGGAGGGTGGCCTAATGGTTAAGGTGTTTGCCTTACAAACACAAGGTGGAGGGTTTGAGTCTCACAAGGGATAATTGTCTAGGCTTACAATGGCTCACAAGGGCAGTTAGCCTAGTACTAACCTATGAACCTATGAACAAAACCACCAAGGAACATCCAGCAACAAAAACCAAAGCAGAATAGTAGTTAAAATGCAGAAAAAGGCAGCTAATCACAACGTCACTCTGCAAATCTGGCTGAATGATTCAAAAGACAATAAAGACTCCCTTTAAAAGAAAAAAAAGCAGTTTAATTCTATCTTAGAATTTGGAATTACAACCAGAATTATGGTCCTAGAAATTTTTAGGAGAGCAGGAGCCATTACCACAGGAGAAACAAAGGGTATTATCGGGATTCAGGTCAGGGTGGAATTGGGAACATTCACAAAAGGCCTCACACAGGATATACCAGTCGAACAAAGACTGGAGATAGAAAGATCTAACAAAGTTGTTCAATGTTTCAAAAACTTTAGAATTTTTAATTACACTGATAGAGAAGTAACCAAGGAGTATTTTTCTCTGTTTCTAAAGGAAATGAAGTTTGTTCCTACTACTAACTTTGATTTAGTTGATTCCCTTAAAGAAGCTAAATTATATCTTAGAAACCTTAATTTAACTGTATATTTTAAAGACAAGGAGCAGGGAACTTTAATGCCAGCCTTAAAGAAAAAAATCACCTTTAGCCCCCCTTTACAGCCTACTCTTGTCACTTTGGACAAACTAATTTCTGAAGATTTATACAAAATTCAAGAAGAGTTAAAGGGTAAAAAGAAAAAAGTTTTTAAATTAAACAGAACAGAAAGAGATTTATTTTGAAAGATATATAATGATACAGAGGTCAAGGTCATGCAACCTGACAAGGGAGGGGGGATTGTGATATATGATCAGATGGATTATTCCAAAAAAATGCATGAGATTTTGTACAACACTTTAGTATATGAAACTATTTCACTAAATTAGATCAATATAGCATACAGGTGCATTGATTTATGGCTGAAAGAATTTTTGTTGGACTTAATATCTTTCGACACTTATAACTTTTTGAAAGTCAAACATACTGTGTTAGCCACCATCTTTGGAGTGCCTAAAGTGCATAAAAGCATTTTACATCCCCCATTCCAACCAATAGCCTCTGAGAGTAAGTCCAAAACATTCCCTTTCAATGTAGTGGTGGATAATTGGTTAAAACACACATACGACAATATCCCCCACATATTCAGAGACTTGTGTGATTTTTTTAAGGAGGTTGAAACATGAACTTTGGAATAAAGATTTAAAATTTGTTAGCATTGATGTGGTGGACTTTTATCTTTTATTATTTATTATTTTATTTTTTATGAGGGTGAATACTTTAAGCAAATAAAATGGGCTGCTATGGGGACCTCTTGTGCCCCTATATTTGCGAATTTAGTTTTAACTGAATGGAAACATCATGTATTCAACAGTACCTACAAAATAATCTCAAACTGTATGTAGGTTTCCTTGATGATGTTTTTATTTTATGGGAAGGAGAAACTGAGGATATATAGAAGTTTGTTATATACCTTAATAACAGATGTTCCTATTTTAAGTTCACTCATACTTATGACTCGGAAGGATTAGTTTACTTAGATTGTTACATTTCACACACTGATAGAGGTTTTAAATCCAACATCCACTGTAAACCCACCTTTAGTAATTCTTACTTGGAATTTAATAGCTGACATCCCTATTCACAGAAAAAATCATACTTAAAGGGCAATGTATTAAGGCAGCAAGAATGACATCTGACTATACAGAAGTGGTTAAAGAATTAGGTACGGTGGATAGTATGTTTTTGGAAAGGGGGCGCCCCAAGAAACGTATTAGAGAGACCATTGACTACAGTTTGTCTAAATGGGGAACTTTGTAAAAACCCTTATTGGGAACGGATTTTACCCCTGTACTCGAAAATACATCTGAAAGTAATTTTAGTAGAGCTATGGTTTTGAAATGTTGCCCTTATTCTCCTATGGTAAAAGATGTGACAACAAAGAACTGGAATGTACTAAGAAGTGACAGCGAACTTTATAAATTCCTTGGAAATAGCCCAACTTTTGTATATAAAACAGGTAGGAATATTAAGGCCAACTCAGAGGACAGTAAGAATAAAAGAAAGTATGCAGGAGACAAGGGGACCAAGAAGTGTGGATGTTGTAATCAGTATGAATACATATATCTCAAAGGAGAAATACAGCTAGAAAATATGAATCAGACTAAGATCATCTTTCAGTACGGGAACTATAGTACAAAGGGTGTAGTTTATTTGGCCATGTGCTCCACCTGTCCAGCATTTTATGTCAGGAAAACAGACAGGTTCCTAAAAAGCAGAATTTACGAGGACTACTTTGGTTAGGAAACAAAAGAGGAAGATTGCTTTGTGCAGGCACATGGAAAGTAACAACACCTGTAATACATTCAGATTTGCCATTTTGGAAAGGGTACACATTAACCCGAGGGGTGGCAATTGTAAGTTATTATTAGAAGAAAAAGAAGTTTTTTGGCAGTTAAAATTAAATGTTTGCAACCCCCCCCCCCCCAGGACTTAATGATTTTATTGCACTAAAGCCAGTATTAGAGGCTAGGATATAAAGTGTTTCTTTTGAAAGTGATTTCTTATAATTAATTTTCATGTTTATTTTATATTTTTTGTAATAATCCACTTCAAGTATCTTATGGTTTTTGTAAGGGAAGCTTTCATTGTTGTAAATTGTTTATTTATCTTTGATTTTACTCTTTGCCTCAGAAGTGTTTTTAGTTACTTGTAACACATTGCACTCAAGTTACCTGGCACTTGCTCACTAAAGCAATTATATAAGTCAGCACTAAAAATTAAAAGCACTACACCCTCACTCCCCACTGGCCCTTGTTTTCAATTAAGGATTTCCCAATATTATTCTAGCATGTCCAAAGGTCAGTTGTCAATCTCCTCTCCGGTCCAGCTGGTGAATCTGGGAATCTTGAGGCAATGTTATAACTGCCTCATGTACACAGACAACCCTCTCCTCCTCCCACATAACACAAATACTTGCGAGAGATGCAGCTATTTAGCCAAACTGGAGGCTGAGCTCTCTCAACTCAGGACTGGCAAGACCAGACAGGAGGAGAAGGCAACTACACACACCACAAAACCAGCCTCACATAATGCTACCACTCCACTGAATCAAACACATAAACACACAAAGACATACTCGGAGGCTCTGAGTAAAAATTTACCTAAACAGCAGAGGCCTCCAAAGCAGACACCCAAACAACTGCTACCTCAAGACACCCCACAAGCAACACATAAACCACAAAAGCAGTGTGCAAAGCAGTCACAGCCCTTAAGGCCAAATACAACACCAAACATACTTGTCATAGGTGACTCCATAGTCAGACACACTGACGTCCCACTCACCAGGCTGAACAAGGAGAGGGTCACAATAAGCTGCCTATCGGGCGCTAGAATCCGCCACATAACACAAGCACTCGGGTCACTCCATGGCAAGTACAAATATGACACAGTCATTGTCCATGCTGGTGTGAACGACCTGAGACGCACCTCCCTGGACTACATGGAAAAAGACATAGAGGAGCTCTCTGATTATGTAGCCCAGGCAGGTATGACCCTAACCCTGAGCAGTATCCTTCCTTCACCAAGAATGATGCCACAATATAGAGACAAGATGATCAGCTTTAACAATTGGCTTAATGTCTGGTGTCATTCAAAGGGGATCCAGTGTCTGTCTGCCTGGGATGACATGCTTGACAAGCCACGCTGCTTCGCAAGGGACGGCTTGCACCTGTCACTCCTGGGATTCCGAATATTGGCTAAGGCTCTTGCCACCCCATAGTGCCTTTTTAGGCAAGGCTCAAATTCTAAACCTACCACCCTAGAAAACAAAAATGGGAAGAAACTGAGGGTAATGCTGCTCAATGCCAGAAGTCTAAATCTCAAAATGCACGCACTCGAGGCCCTTCTCAGTATGGAGAACATCAATGTCTGTGCTGTAACTGAAACCTGGTTCAAGGCTCCTGAGAGCACCCCGGCACTATTAGGTTTTACCTCATATCATGCGTTCCGCCCCAAAACCCAGACCACACCACAAAAGGAGGGGTGTATCCATATTCATAAAGGATACTCACACCTCCAGGTTGGTGGCAACGCACGAAGCTTCGGAAACCATCCAGGTGCAACTAACCATAGGCAAAACTGCTCTACAAATTGTAGCATGCTACAGGCCACCCTCTCAAACTCAGGAACCCCACACAGCCTTCCTGAAGACACTGGAGGGTATAAATGTATCTCCAAACACCATCATATTGGGTGACTTCAACTACCCGAATATAGACTGGGAACATTACTCAAGCCCTAACTTTCTAGCCCAACGGTTCCAGGAGTTCATAAATTCAAATGCCATGGAACAGCTAGTCACTGTTCCCACGAGAGGAGAAAATATACTAGATCTCATTGTCACAAACATGGGGACAAAATGCTCCACACCGAAGTATATCCCTCATTGGTGAGATCTGATCATAAACTAATCTCACTGGAAATCCACATCCCCCCACCCCAAGCAAAAAGACCATAGTGAAGAACTTCTCTAAAGCAAACTTCACACTACTCAAGACTGGTGTGGTATCCTTCAAGGCCCCTGAGCCAGAGGAAACCACAACCCAAGCTGCGGAAGCCCTTACAAATGCCTTCTATGAACACCTCCAGGACTGCATGGATCAGGCAATCCCAAATAAAACCAAGACTCTTTCCACAAAGGGCAAACGTCCAGTCTGGTGGACCCCAGCCATTAACAAACTTTACAATAAGAGGAGAAAGCTATTACATGATAGAACAAAATCCATAAAAGGGAAGTCACCCCTGATCATTATTAGTAAAAAATACGAGCACTCATAAAATCAACTAAGGCCAATTTTGAGAGAAAAATTGCCATGGATTCAAAGGACAATCATAAGGCCTTTTTCAGCTATGTTAGGAACCTGGGTGGAAACTCCCAGATATGCTCAGAATTAGTCCAAAATGATACAAAAATCACTGAACCCACAGACATTGCCAACATACTGGCAGACAGGTTCAGTGCAAACTTCACCCCTCTCCCCTAAAGGAGAGATAACTATCCCAGCCGAGTGTAGCCTCCCGGACATCTCAAATGCGCAGGTGAAAGCTGCTCTCTAAAGCTAAAAACACAGCATCAATGGGACCAGATGGTGTCCCCGGCTGTGTGCTACAAGCTAAATGAGGAATTAAACCCGCACATAAGGCAGCTGTTTAATCTTAGCCTTACCACA
>NC_056731.1:1282909089-1283009089 GCF_019279795.1 Protopterus annectens | reverse complement strand
CAGCAGTTATGCATAATTTCTTTCTGCAGGATACTTAACGCTTGTAAACCTTTAAAGCTTGTTATCATAAATACAGACGTATTTCATGATGTGTCTGCAGTTAGATGATTCCAGAATCTTGAACTGTCTGTGACTAAAATCTAGCAGGTAAGTGTAATTCCAAAAGTACATTTCATATTTGTATTGTGTGTTTGTGTGTGCATGTGAATGTTTGTGTGCATATGTATGTGAGTATGTTTGGGGTTGAAGGGAGACCCTAAACAGATACAATGGTTTTCCAAGTAGTGAGTGCTAGCTGCTCATTCAGAAAATGATGTTGCTTCCTTTACCTCATTCTAAAGAGAAGATTCAGAGCCATATTTCCCAATTACATGAATGTAGGCAGCATTCCTTTTATAATATCTTCAGCATGAATCTACTCGAGTCGTCCCCCCACCCCACCATTTTTAATTTGCCTGAAATAACATGCCTTTTACATTATTTAAACATGTTGAATACAAGAGCAGGAATACATTGAAATTAATTCAGGATATTGTGAGCTGATTCCAATGCTTTGATGTGAAATAAGTCTATATCTTGTTCACAAACTTCTTTTAGATCCTAATGAGAGTAAAATTGTAGTTCCAAAGTTGATAACAGTGACGCTTCATAATGAAAGAGGAAACACATAGAAAAACTAAAGCAAATAAGCATAAAATCCCTGAATTAATGCACCCAAAGGTTAGTGCTTTCACCTTTCTTGACCATTATTTAATCAGAATGATGAAATTCTAAAAAAGCGCCTCACAGCAAGAGCTTCTCCGGTTCGATCCTCGGCTGTGGTGCCTTCTGTGCGGAGTTTGCATGTCCTCGCTATGGTCGCGTGGGTTTCCTCTGGGTGCTCCGGTTTCCTCTCACATTCCAAAGACATGCTGTAGGTGGATTGGACACTTTAAATTGGCCCTAGGTGTGAGTGAGTGCATGCATGTGCCTTCTGTGGAAGGTTGGGCGCTGGGCTGGCAACTCGACACCGTAAAAACTCCACTGCCAATCATGAGCGGACAGATGATCCGCTGTGGCGACCCCTAACCAAGAAAAGACGAAAGAAGAAGAAGAAGAAGATGAAGTTCTAAAAAAACGATGAAAGTGCCAGGCCTTAAGAATGCTAAATGACTGCCAGTAAGTGTCTTGACCTAATTTTTTTATTTTGTCTTAGATCCTTAAAGAGAAGAGGCTGAAGTTTAGTGACTTACATGTGAGCCATTTAGAGAGTTTTACTCCCTCAGTATGACCTGCCCACTGTATAGTCCAGCTATGCTCCCCTGAGGAATTTTTTTTAATGCCTTTGGTCAAAAAAAAAGTATCAAAATTGTACGTGCTGCCACATTTGGAGAACAGCCAGTGGTCTGCTTGCTGGTATTTCATTATTTGCTTTGATACACTAGATTTAATTATGCACAAAAATAGGTTCACAGATCTTTTGTAGACTAGTCACAACAAATGCCGAATCTCACCATCTGGATCCCTCCAAATCATGATCTGTTTCAGCCATCCGTATGTGAGCAATGGCCACCTCCTGCTAGCCATTCCCACTGCCAAACATCATTAAAGGCAATCTCACTTTAACTTGTATTAAAACATTATGACTTTTGAAGATCTATATAAGTGCTTATTCATTGACTATTAAAGATTTTTTGGAGAAACAGCCTTTGTTCACTTTTTTCCTCTGGATAAGAGGAAATCCTATTAAGGAATAACTAAGGCTCATTGAATTCAGCTTAGAGTTTCAAGCTATCACTTTAGGACATGATCATTTCTATATTGTATTACGAGTAAATTTTACTGTTTACTCACTCTTTCTTGGAGTAGAGGGGCCAGATCAGAGGCTCATTTATGGTTACCCATCCATTTATCTAGGTAGTGTTTGAAAAGCTTCAATGAGTTATTTTATATAAAGGGGGCATTTGTTCCAGAGAATAGAAATTATTTGAGAGAGGTATCTGTTCTACCAGCATGTTCTGTTTAAGTTGCTGTTGGTGTGTGTGGGAAGGGGGCTAGTTCATTTGCTTGGGTACTCATGTCATTATTTGTTTTGGGAAAGTGTAGGGGGTCACATATGTCTGGATTAGCTGAGGCCTTGAAGGCCAGTAGAAATCATGCTTTAGAAGTCTCTACAAGATGGAGAGGAAAGATAGTGCTTTAAAGAAGTCTGCTTAGAACATGGAAGTCACACCCTTAATCTTAGGTATTGTTTCTAAAAATTCTAACATAGTTGAAAATGACTTTGTGGTTCTCCTTAATAAATTTGGTGATTTCAGATTCATAATTATCCTTGGAGGATTTGTCTTTGATTTTAAGTTCCTTGTTTTACCTCGTAAGTTCACTTCTGCAGCTTGAGGTATTGATTTTACTCCTTAGGATATACATTTGCTCCTTTTGTTATATATATATTTTTATGATGAGATTCCAGGACAGAGGCTTGTTCCTAAACTTACCATTGTGCTTTTGTCAGATAGGGACTGATGCCTCTATACAAGAATTGAGGATAAAAAAACTGCCAGTGAAAGCAGTAGTTTATGTTAGTGGGTTGTTGATAGAAGGGGCTTCTTTAATTGCATCATTTTGTCAGATAGTCCTTGTAGATTTGCCTTTGAGAAATCTCTACAGACAGTAAAGAGTAATGGCAAATTTGCTTTCATCTTCATAGTGATTTTTTTCCAAATGATGGCCATATTTGTTCACTTATAAGGCAAGTATAGGAATATAGCATAATGGGTTCATGATTGTAAGGACTAGAGCCAATAATTTTCTGCCCATAGCTGGGAAGTATACAAATGACCTAAGTATTTACATTTATGAACTCTAGAAAGTGTTTTGCATTCTTATTTGTAGTAGTGTGCATTCTCAGTTTATGACTTGATAACTGAAGTCTCCTAGAAGAAGAGTGTTTAGTTCACTGAAGAGGAACTTTAGTTTGTTGAGGAGATGTGGTGGGGTTCTGTAGTTGGTTATGACATTATAAGAATTCTCATTGACAGTCAATAGGATGTGAGGGTGCTTAAGGTCATTGTCATGGCATGTATCCAATTTACATACATACACATTGTACTATCATAATCATGTCTGAATCCTCAGACTGAAGTATGCCTTACCCTTAATAAATAACTATTCATTCTGTAGTATCACATTACTTCAAACCATTACAAATAAGATCTCTTGCTTCATAAACCACTCTCATTATAAAAAGCACCACTGTACCTCTGTTCAGGAGCAAAATGGCTCACTATTACTATGCGATCCACTTAACTACTTAAAAAACTCTCTTTCAAACTATTGCATGACAGGCACTTCCCTCCCCTCCGTAACATGGTTTCAGTACCTGACTCTTCCTTCTCAGTACAGAGCTCTGACTCCTTTAAACTAGTTACACCCCACTTCTGTATTGCATTATATGAATGATATTTCTTTAAACTAGCACCCACATCTTGGAATAGTTTACCTAAAGATATTATAGCTTTGGAAGACTTATCACTATTTAAGAAAAAGTTAAAAGAATCTGTAAATAATACAAATGTACATCCTTTAAAGATGGTGGTTAACACTCTGATTCATCTACTGCAATCATAAAAAATATTACTGTGCAACTTTTATTTACATTACTTGAAAATAACTTACCAGTTTCATATATGTATGCTTGAAAGGACTTATTTTCTGTTGATGTGCATTTGACAAATATCATCACAACTGTTTTATTTGTCTTTTGGCCAAGGAAATGGGTGGAAAGGATTTTACTCTATCCTATTCACCTGGTTAACAAACAGAAAAAAGAAATAAAAGTAGATTGACCTTCTTACTATTAAATATACTTCATCACCAACAACAGAGTAATTTCCAGAGGTTAGTCTGAATGAGTGTGTAGGCAGTGAAACCTACTATTGGGGGAGTGCTATTACTACATCAGAATCAGGTTTTAGTGATGTAGATATCAACATTTCCTTACATCAGTAAGGCTTGCAGGAAGTGTAGTTTCTTACTTAGACAGTACTGAGCAGTGCTACTTTTGCAGTCTTGACTTTCTTTGCTTGTTTTGGTAGATTGATGAGTCTCATCTTACTTACAAAAGGCACTACGGGGTTGGAGAAAGTTCTGGTAAATTTATGAAAGCCCTGATGAGAAAGGTGCAGGCCATCCCTGGCAGAACAAGTAGGACTGTCAATCATCTCTTTCCACAATGACACATATTGGACTCTCTTCGAATGGCATCAACAGCTAACACAATTGCTGAAGTCATTTATCTTTTGCTAATATTGGCGCTTACTTTTTGGTTACGGTAGGATGCTGTGTAAAAATAGTTTCCTACCAAATTCATATTCATATTCATAGTCATAGTCGTATTCATGTCTTTCTTCTTATGATCCAAGGATGTATTTTTTGAATCGTTCATTCCCATGTGCACAACAGCCATGTAGTATGTGTACCTGGGTTGAAAGTACTTGAGGGATCCTGTGACTTGTTGAATCCTGGCACCTGAGAGGCAACTAACATTCGCCCTTTTTGTGCTCAATCTGGTAAGTCATGCATCTGCGGTTTTCATTTTAGGTTCTCACTATGGAGACACCTATGACTAGAACATTACCATGTATATTGATTTGGCCAGTAGCCTTAAGGGCTTTGGCCTGCCAGTTGAGTGAACCCACTTTTCTTTAGTATTTGATGGTGTTTGAATTATAGTTTCCATACAGGGATGCCACTGTGGAGATTACTGGTCCACTTTATCTATAAGTCAGTAGCCTTTTGTGGATTAAGGAGAGATTTCTTAAGTTCTGCAATGGAGGAAAGCGTGTTTGCAGATTTGGAGCATGCCTGTATAAGGTATGTGTCAGCAATGACAAATTGGTAGATGCTGGCAATATATTTAGATGTGAGGTTGGCCTTCAGAGATAGCAAGTATCTACATCTCTCACATGCAGATTCTACTGGTGGTAGAAATAAATGTTATTGGAAAATGTGAGGCAGTTGTTACACTGCCTCAGGGTGCCTAGTGTTAGCAGGCTAGACAGAGATGCTGCTGGTGACTATCTTCCCATGGATTAGTGGATCTGATATGTATGATGCAAATGGTTATTGTGCCATTAAGACAGAGGTTTTATGCTTTTACGCTAATGCCTCAGTATAGGTACAAGTCAAGCAACAGATATTTAGGTAACATAGTAGAGATATAATCACAAATGCGACCATTTCTAGTATTGTTAGACCAGTAGCTGCACAGGGAGGGACTAAAGCTGGAGGTGCCTTGATCTACATCAGTTATAACCATACCTCTAGGTTGGTTTAACAGGATGATGCACTAGAGTTTCTCTATGTGCAGATAACCATAGAAAAAATGCTGTACTATATCTTATCAAGCTACAGGTCACCCTCCATGTCCCATGAAATTCATAGCTTGTACTTGGACATACTGGAGACCCTCACCACTCAACCTAACACTTTACTCATGGGGACTTTAATTACCCATCTATACAATGGGAATCCTGTATGTCCTCAAATTTTCAGGTGCAGCGATTCTTGAACTTCATTAACACAAACACCCCTGACCAGTTAGTGCATATGACCACTAGAGATTTCAACATAATGGACTTTGCACTCACAAATATGGCAGAATACTGCACCAAACCAATGTCACATATTTCCTGGTAAGGTCTGACACCAAAGACACCTCATTTAAAATAAAAATCAGTTTGGTAACCATAGGAAACATTGTAAAAGCTAAGGACTGTTCCAAAGCAAACTACTTTTTTTTAAATGATAGTTTGTCAAAATTCAATGCCCCTCCAAACCCAGAGAATACAGCAACACATGTAGAATTATTCAGAGAAACTCTGTATAACCATGTCAATGAGTGCACAGAGGCTATTGTACTTACCAGAAGTAAGCCCAAAACTAACAATAGAAATAAACCATCCTGGTGGAATCTTAAATTAAACAGGTTATACAACAAAAGAAAAAAGTTATGGCAAAAATTAGTAAGTGTACCTTCCATAAAGCTAAGAACTCTCTCATCAAACTAAACAGACAACAAAGAGGGCTAAGTATGTGCATTAAAGCCAATGTTAAGGTCAAGATAGTCTTCCAGGAAAAGACAACCATGAGGCCTTCTTCAGCTATGTTGAGAACCTCAAAGGCAGCACACAGCAGTGTGCCAAACTAGTGGTTAACAGCACCACATTCACTGAGCCCCACAATATAGAGAATCTACTGGCTGACAAATTCAGCTGTAACTTTACCCCAAACCACACTCCAGGACAAACCTTCAAACATAATCTCTCTCACTATAAAGAGAGAGTAGGTCCTGGCAGCACTGGCTAAGGCCAAGAACACAGCCTCAGTGGACCTTGATAATGTCCCAGGATGTCTCCTGAATAACCTAAAATATGACAACTTAGACAATCACTGTTTAACTATAGTCTCAGGACACGCTTTACAGCATGAGAATGGAGGATTGCAACTCACATCCATCTTCATAAGGGTGGACAATCAACAGATCCTGGAATCTATAGGCCCATTAGTCTGAATAGTCTTATATGCAAAGCCATGGAATGAATTACCATGGAAATGATCAGCAAGGACATAGTAAACCTTCAGACATTGGATCTATTCCAGTTAGGTTTT
This sequence comes from Protopterus annectens, assembly GCF_019279795.1. Lineage (NCBI taxonomy): Eukaryota > Metazoa > Chordata > Ceratodontiformes > Protopteridae > Protopterus > Protopterus annectens. Next base: position 1,283,002,441 of record NC_056731.1, on the reverse strand, counting down.
GCAAAAGGAAGGTCATGCTTCAAAACTATATTTCTATACTTGGTCTCCTACAGACTACTGAGAGGCAGGCAATCTGTTCCTGGCATACAAAGCATTCTTTGCTGCCACTGTGGTGGACCTTCTGCATATCCACAAAATGAATGGCATTGGAACTACTGCCCTAAGGACCTAGACAGAACATGTTGGAGATACAGGTATGTATCTCAGAGAATCCCCATTCTCTGAAATAGACTCCGCATTCATGTGAAACAAAGTCCTTCCCTAACCCTATTCAAGATTAACCTGGACCAGTGGATGGGAAATCAGAAATTCATCCCTGATCTAGCCCCTATGTCTCTGATGGACAGAGGCAGTTGGTAAATGATGTCCTAAGTAATATACACCCCTTACATAAATGTCTAAGATGCAATAACTCTTGCAACACCTTTGGATTGCATGGCTAGGCTTATAAGGGCCCTAGTGGTTGTTAACCTAGTATATATCCCTGAATTGAAATGAAACATTGCTAAATAATTTAAAACTACTTCTAAACCCTGAAAAACAAAGTGATTGCTTTTTACTTCGAAACACATCTCTACCAAAACACTATCACTATCGCTTCTGTCAACAACACCATAATAGAATTTAACCACATAAAATTATTGGGTATCATCTTGGATGACCAGTTGAAATTCGAACACCATGCAGCACATGTAGTTAAAACAAATTACCAGAAATAGATACATTATACAGAGTAACAGCCTACATCACTGACATAACCAGAAGACGTATAGTTTCTACTTTCTTAATGCCATCTCTATTCTAAGGTGCCCCAATCTTCATTAATCTTTACAGCTGTCGAAACATAAGCAATGTTATAATACAAAAGCCAAATTTGCAGTAAAGTATAACAAGAGAATACACCGAATATTAAACTGGTTAGAACTACCACATCACCTAGCTCTTTCTTACTAAATAGAATGCACAAACTTCTCTATAAGCCAGAAAACTGCCTAGCCCTCAATAATTTAATACAACACTACTCCGCCAGTAGAATGTTGCACCCTAAAGAAAAGTCACTAATCATTATAACCAAATCATCCAGTACAAAAGGCAATTCTCTATATTCAAGTAGTGCAGTTAAATTATGGCACGACATCACACTACTGCTGAAATCCATTCAGAATGTAAACTCATTTAAATGACAAATAAAACTTCAACTATTAAATCACTGCATCTACGTATGTATATCTCCATGATAAATGCTACTGTCTTCTTCAGCATGCCATATCATCTTCACTCAGAACATATGCCCCACAGTCAGTCTTCACCAATACCTGAGCAGTTTCACTAACATTACCAAGCACATATACATAGTTTTGTGACACTGCTTATCACCCCATTTCTATACTTCTAATATAAACCTTATGATAGCTATATGGCCCACCTCTTAACTACAATATTAACCCTTTTAGTTTAACAGCAACTTTTAAGATGTGTTGGCCAAAACTGTCTCAAGGAGTACATTGTAAGTGTATTGCAAGTAGTAAATTGCAAGTTTATTAAGGTAGATGGGAGACACCCCCTTGAGCTCATATTCTGAGTGATGTTCATTAGTATTTTACTTTTCTATGCCTGACAAATATATCAGTAGCTACAACCTGCCAGTGGTATTGTAATAGTCATCTGTTGTTAACTTGCACTTCTGTGACTGTTTTGTGAGGAATATATGCTCAGTACACATCCCATAGCTGACAATTTCTTGATGATTGTATATACAGGTATCTTACTGCCAGGCAGAAATTAAGCATAATATATAATATAGTAGGATAGCAGTAGTATACATATTTGTAAGGGTCACATAATAACAAGCCTGTCAATTCCTCTGTTTTCCATACCAAAACAAGCAGTGCCTAAAACAGGCCACTAAGAAAAATGTATTTGATGGCCCATTCTTATCCTCCTGCAAGCCCAAACTTATAGATGTGGAGAATGGAGTGGTACTGCAGATTCTCTGTCTCCTTCCTGCTACTGTCACTGCATACTATGCCACCTCCATCTGGCATGGTCATTCCCTGCCACTGGCTCCTCTACTGACTCCTCATCTGTTTCAGCTTCCCCTACCTGTGGTGATGGGAACTGCAGGTCCTGCAAGAAGCCACCCTGCTGTAACTTCTTCTTAACAGTTGGTTAAGTGGATTTCTGATGGGTGTCATGAGCTAAGGTTCAAGGGTATATCCAGCATAACCTACAAGATGCCTTGTGGGAAGTAATTCCCTCACAGACCATTGATATGTGTCATATGTGGGAGTTGTGAAAACTGAGTGGGTGGTCTGCACACACATTGTAGATGATAACCTGTGCCTTTCAGACCACCTGGTAGCTCATGGAGTGATACTCCTTATAGTTCACATCTCTCATCCCATTTCCCCACGTAGATCATTTATTTCAGTGTGGGTACTGTCTATGGCCCCAAAAACCTGAGGGAAATGGGCTATACTATATAACTCCAGCATGGCTTTGGCTTTCTCCTTTAAGGTTTGTTGAAACAAAATATGCTCCCTCACATTCTGAAGCATTACATTGCGGATCGATGGTGTATCAAGTTATATGCCTAAGATACCCACTGTGTTCCCAGTAGGTCACTGAATGGTCCCTGTAGCTGATATATGTAGTGTCACACATACCTTGGTATCCACTGGAATAGGTACTTCATGACTCCCGTGAGTTTGAGGACTAATACATTTCCACAAATTCTTGGATGGTACCTCGTCCATGCAGTAATGGTCCAGTATGATGCTGTCATGGAGGGCATGAAATATTAAGCATGGTTGGGTGACCCAGCACATCTGGGGGCAACATAGTGCACCATCAGGCAAAGTATCTGCAATAACAGCTTCCTGAAGATACATATTTACAATGACTGTGGAAACCTCAAGTACATTTTTGTGATATACTCTGTTTGAATGCTGGCATATGGCTGAGTTCAAAGCTAAAGTGAACACAGTGTTGCTGAATGGCATTTAGTTGTTTCTGAATTGCTCCATCATCTTATTTTGCCTCATTATCATATGTAGCACTTTGTTATATGGTCATTAACATATAGCATGGGCATCCACATTATTTGATGTAGCCATGCTGTGTAGTTGAGTTTTTTGCATCACACCCAACCTGCATGTGGCCACTTGTCAAGTGAATTTGTTAAGAATGAAGTGACAAAGTTTTCTGAATCCAGCCCATATGTTTTTGCTATCAGGAAAGAAAAAAAAAGCAGGAAAATGAATTAGCTTTCCACGAATGATTATATACGTGTTAAAATGTCGGCTTTAAAATGAAGCCTTTGAAGTGTAGAACTGCTGAACATTTATGTTAGGTACTTCCTGATTGTTAAGCTTCTGGTACCAGTGTTCAAATAAATAAATAACCTTGCATGATATTAACCACTCTGTTTACAAAAATATAGCACAGGTATCAGTATTATATAAACCCCAGTAGTCATAGAAGTAATGTTAACTTTATGAGACAGTCTGCATTTTGGATTCTGTCTAAAATCATTAAACCATGGTTTACCAACATGACATACAATTGCTGCCCCTCAGTATCCCTAGTACGTGCTCACAGTAATTCTAGAGGGGAAAAGTATGCATACATAAAATCTCACAAAATGAAAATCAAGATGGGTGCGTATAACTAACTACCATTAAAGAAGTGAATTATGTTTCTCCTCATTATCTCTATTTCCAGAGGTGTATAAAATGTCCTTAAAGATCCATAACTGACACACATGGTACGGAGTGATCAGACAGAGAAATGTTTGCTCTCACTGGCTCATCATTCATTCATTCATTCATTCATTCATTCATTCTGTGGCCTGTGTCTCCTGTATAACATTCCCTTCAACATTTTATCAATTATTCCACATTCTAAGATGTGCATATAAAATCTCCTATAGTGAAGGTGTTATGCTGCAGCCATGCAGCCATACAAACCATCTGACATATATCACATCTTGGATGACTGCAAGATTTCATGCCATTTTAGTCTGTATTTTGTTTTGGTCTCAGTCTGCTTCTTACAGTAAGATTCTACAGATGAGTGATTGTTTAAAGGACAGTAGCAGGAGTTCTTGAGTTTGTGAAAAAATATTTCTCAAATTGTTATCCTCAATTAATATGTCCTACACGGACAGACTCAAAAAACTCCAGCTATTCTCTGTCTCATATCGTCTACTAAGAGGCGATCTCTGCTTGACTTACAAAGCCATGTCTGACCCAGCTCTGTTAGAAATGCTGCATCTAAAGAAATCCCAATCCCTTCGAACCACACACTCCAGAGACCTCAACCTCATTACCACAATCAACAGAACATGCTGGAGGGACAGGTTCCTCACCCAGAGGCTGCCATGTTTTGGAATAGACTTCCCATACATGTCAAGCAGAGCACCTCACTGGCCCTCTTCAAGAGAACTCCTGATGAGTGGATGGGAAATACAAAGTTCACTCTGGGGATCACTCCAGTGGGTCTACTTGATAGAGGCACTGGGAACTAACGTTAGGCAACATGATGCCAAGATACTTCTATGGGCTAGGCTTGTAAAGGCTCCAGGGCCATTAGCCTTGTACACACCTATGAACCTATGAATATTGATTGGAGACCAATCATAATGTGGGGTCTGCGTGATATGCTGTCATTAGTATAACAATGTCACCAGGGGTCTTCTCTTTATGCTGGAATAGTTGTTGTCTCAGTAGCATCCCTTTCAACTGTCCCTAATTTTGCCTCATATTTTTTCTCTGTCCATTGTAAAATTGGAGATATTCTGGTAAATCACTGAGGATTACAGTCAATGAATAATGCTAGTTATTAGAGTTTCTTACCTCTTATTGTCAAAATATTTTTGTTGATGCAGAAACTATATTTCTGTTAACTTTTTAAGTAAATTAAAGTAATATTTAAAAATTTTTCAGATTTTGAACCATTATATCCCCAGTTATTTTTGGCTTAGTTCAGAATTTTTGAGCAGATAAGTTGAAAGGAATGCTTAGTAGCAGTATTGCTCTTTCTATAGCCCTGTTAAATTAACTGACAGTACGACCCTAAGCAAAGAAAACTTCCTTCAGTCATACCAGCTGTGTACCTCCTCTCTTCCTCATTGGAAGAAATGTGGTTGTATAAGGTCATAATCATAACTGGGGTGCTGTATGGATCTAAGGCCCCTGCCAACATCCCTTAATTTTAGCACCACAAACATTGTCAGCTGTCACCCTATCCTCTGACAATCTCATGAGTGCTGGGCCTGTATAAAATACAAGCAAATTATCAATGACTAAGACATTTCTGGAATATGCTGCAGGTTTATAGGACCTTAAGGGCACAGGCTTGCAGCACAAATGACTCCCAGTAACAGTAGTTGTGGATGCTGGTGTGTTTCTGATGTGTTAGTATTATGGCTATGTGGCTTAGTAGAGCTAGTAGGATATCAAGGAGAGCTAGAAGGTTCAGGCAATGATTTCTTTACTACCTTAGAATATATGCAAGTGATGTTATGGTGCAGTGATAATATAGGGCTGTGGTAGTGCTGTTTACTGACTGTGGGTGGGATGGAAACATCAGCCTCCATTTTAAGTAAATAAGTGCATCTAACTTCAGGTGGAACCAATATGTATAAAAGGCAGTTATCATGGGGCATTTGCTATTGTGTCTAAAAAAATTAAGAGACAATAGGCTGGCTAAGAATAAGATTAAAGCAGACTGGTCTCCACTAGAAACACCTCACTTTCCCATGTGCTCACCTAGCACTTGCTTTTCTCCCCACCTTGAGGGAGGGGTAAGTGGACCATTCCACTTCACTCCTATCCCTGTCTGTCTGGATCCTCTAATGCTGGGGCTGCTAATCAAACTCTGGTCATGTGGTCTGCAGTAAGGACTCAAGCCCTCTGTGCCATGGAATTGACTAATGTGCCCACAGAGTGGACTAACCAGAACTTTTCATATGGAAAAGAAAAGGACTTTACACAGCATTCTTAGGAAAATATTGACATGTTTTCCTTTCCTCTTAAATAAAAATACATATTTGTTGTTCCTCTGTCAATTAACAGTTAATGAACCTCATCTAGTTCCTATGACATACTAAGAAACACAGCTTTATTTTATTTGGTAACCAGAACTTTTAATAAGCAAGAGAAAAAGACTTCAACACACTGCAATAAAATACATGCTCCAGTCAAACACGAAGCCAATATACAATAAACAAACCAATACATTTTTCTTTCTCATCTGGCTCCATGGCACAGATAGATAAAGCCTTGACTGCCCCTCATATGTGTTTGACTAGTGGCATGGGTTCTACAGGAACTGGGAAGGGGAAGATGACAATGAGAAGCCAATGCTGGCTTGCCCATCCTGGTGGAGGGAAGCAGTTTTGTTTGCTGTAGTGCAATTGTTGTGTTTATGAAGAGCCTAGAGAGCCCAGTGCTCTAAGTAGTGTGCCACTTGGGCAGGAGGTTGCACTTTGACAGAAATGCTTACACACAGGAGGCAGCCATAGTGGAGCATGTAGGTTACCAGGGGGTGAGAATAAAACAGTCTACAGGATTTGCAGATTGGCACACTCCTTAAGACCTGACTCTCCTCTCCACCTGGCAATGAATAAGTCAGAGGGCTCTTGTCCTGATCTCCTGATGGAGGAGTAAATGAATCAAATGGATAATTGAATGCAGGCAAGGGAGCCATTGCACCAATCCTGTGTACAATAATAACAAAAAAAGAAATTTGCTTTTCTCACACAGCAGTCTGTTATGTCTATGAAAGAGGCTGAGTGCATTTCCCCTTGATAAGCTCAGTGGCAAAGAGGTCAGTCTTTATGTTACAGTCTAGGTCATTAATCTGCCGGTTAACAATTATTATTTCATGACAAAATCACCCTTGATTTGTAACTACGTTATGCTCTGCATGCACAACTATTCTAATGACTGAAAATATTTGTACAAGTTTAGCAACAGTGCTAAAGTCAGCATTTCAACATGTGTGAACTACCCAGAAGTCAGCATTTCAACACGTGTGAACTATCCAGAAGTCAGCATTTCAACGTGTGAACTATCCAGCAGACATTTATTAAACAGAAAACAGATACTGTTCTTCTTCTTTCTTTGATACTTTTATGAATGAACTGTATGAATGTTTCAGTTATTGCACAAAGGTGATGGTAACATTTTGAGTAGAATTGTGGTATCAATCACTGCTAAGGCAAAGCCAGGTTCATCAGTTTTGTTTTGAACATGCACTTGTGAAGAATCACCAGACACACATGGCAAGCAGATACAAGCTTGGCACAGGTCAGGTCTGCATGCAAAGAGGTTGCATTGCATATTCTGCATGGGTGTCCCTGTCAGTTTCAGCATCCCTGGATGTGCAACCTTCCACAGATCAGTGCACTGGACATCATATGAATTGCACATCTCAAGGAAGGACCTCATAGTCACAGATCTGTTCCAGCATTACTGGCTGGTAATTATCAAGTGTCTCAGAAACACTGGGCAGGTAATGCCGTCATGTCAAGTTCCACTCATGTGACAACATTTGCTCCTGTTTCTCTAATGGTCCATCAACCCTATCATCAGGGCACATTGTGGATGACATGGTCTGGATGTGAGCTGCACACATCATATCCTTGTCATGCATCCTCTACACCCTTTATGGCTAGTAGCAAGCACAGTGTTGCACCAACAATGAAGAAGGCAACTGCAGGGGTGAAAAAATAACATTACTTGTGCAGTGGAATAAAAAGAAAAAAAATGTGCTCATGGAGAAAAAAAAACTCTGACCATAACTGGAAAGAACCAAAAACACTTTGATAAGTACAACCCCCTACATATGCAAGTGTAAGGCCAGATAAACTATACAGCATAGCACATCTTCATACACATAATGCATGTATTTCTGCATGTACAGTTACAGTATATATGATCAGGGGGTTCCCATCACATAGTCGAACTTGTACAAGTTCGAACCCCATATGGTCGAGACCATAAGTTCGAACTTGTACAAGTTCAAAGGTTTAAACAGAAATCTCCGTAAGGGGAGGTTTCCATTCATTTCAATGTGGTGCAATCTCGGAGTTGGTATATTTAAGTAGTGGGGGGTGTGGTGGGTGCCGGAGGGCTGGCCCCATTTGTTTACAACAGTTTATTTGGCTTTTACTTCTTTTTTTTTTTTTTTATCACTAGAGGTTTTGTAACTTCGAACGGAATGGTTCGAGCATTCCATGTTCAAAGTTATAAAACTTCAACTATGTGATATAGACCCTGATCAGGTCCCACTAGCAGTATACATATCAACCTGCAGACATTGAAAATAGCTACAAAGGGTCTTGAAACATAGGTACATCCAGCCAAAAATCTGGACATCTAAGTAGCATAAAATGTGAGTACCAAATAGCACACAACTCTTCCCTCTTCCAGAAGGAATGTGAGATACTACTCAGAAACACATTCTAAAAAACAGAGTGACAAAAATGATGGAAAAATGTAAGCACATTCGCATGGGTTTTTTCCAAGTTCTCTGGTTTCCGACTACATCCCAGACATGCAGTAGGTAGAATGGACATTCTAAACTGGCCATAGATGTGAGTGCACATGCAAGTGTGTGACATGGAAGAAGATCCGTGCCAGGGCCAGTCACCTGGCACTGTAAACCTTGGCTCTAGATGACTATCCCTGTTGAAGTGACACCCCAATCCTATGTGCAAACAATAGGAAAAGGGATCGTGGATGAATGGATGAATGGATGGATGGATGGATGGCTCAAAGTTACAGAGTAAAATCAGTAGTGTTTAATGAACTACTTTGCAAATTTCTACCACACAAGGTCATTTATTTTTGCTTCTGACAAAGGCAGATGTAAGATGTGTATCCTCTTTCCTTAGGTCATTAGTGCCACTTCTAAGTTAGTCATTTAATGTGTTTTTTTTTTGTCTACAAGACAGCTTCAAAAATCATATGTGGTGAGAGGTGTTCAGAAAACTGTGGGAAGGGGTAAATCAAGCCTGAAAATAGGAACATACCTCCAAAAATAAATATATAATTTGCAGGAGGTTTTCTGTCTACAAGACAGCTTCAAAAATCATATGTGGTGAGGGGTGTTCAGAAAACTGTGGGAAGGGGTAAATCAAGCCTGAAAATAGGAACATACCTCCAAAAGTAAATATATCATTTGCAGGAGTTAATTAGGCTTAAAAATAGGAATTCTCCTCCAAAACGGGAACAGTTGCAAGGCCTGGCTGGCAGTAGTGTTGGTACTGCTGGGCTAGAGTGAAGCAGAACCCTATTGTGATGTATGTAGCATATAATAAACATTCTACATGTAGTGCATGAGTCATACCTAGATGACAAAGTTCTCTTCCAAGAAATGGAAATTGGCTTTAAGTAGGCCAAATACTAGTTCAGGAATAAAATGGGTCTTTGCCAGGATTATGAGTTCCTTACTGCTGCCATCAGGCAGGGTTTGAGTGTGCAGCTTGCATCTCCTGTAAAATATAATGGGTAGGGGGCATATAGAGATGAGCTGCTTATGCATTATGCCTTGCTCACTTATTTAACATTTGTTGACAAGGAAAGTCTGACTAGGACAGAGCCAATTTTCAGCAGAGTCCCAGGAAGAAACACTTTAGATGCTCGTCTTTGAATTGTGGGAGGAAACTGGAGCACCCAGAGGAAACCCACATGAACACAGGGAGGACATGCAGTTTCTGCACAGAAGGCATCCCAGCTGAGAATTGAACCAGAGAACCTCCTGCTGTGAGGCAACAATGTTAACCACTGAACCACTGCACTGCCCACTTTTATGGAATTACCTATGGGGGTGTTTGCTATCTTGCCTAGAACTTTTCTATTAGGTGTCCATGTGGTATCAAGCCATGCAGGAGGTGGTTATACTGTCAACTTGCTGCCAAATATTGGAATCATGGGAATTATCAGGATGCTGGACTAAGATGTTAGTAATACACCCACATGCAACACACACTAACTTATTGTTGGCAGAATAGTAGCCTTTCTTGTAATGTTACCTTTATACCTGCTGGCCAGATGTTGCCCTAAAAGCAACATGTTTGAATCTATCCTACCGAAAACCTCAGAGAAGTGTGCCACATGATAAAATTATGCATGGTGTTACATCTCTCCTTATCTCTCCTGTGGTGCCTGTGAAAAAATAGATCTTCTCATTCATGTGGACTAGAAGCATTTCAAGGAACTGCTACAATATCATAGATGCTAAAGTTTGGCAGACACTTGAAGTGTCCTCACTCTGGCTCTGCATGGTATTTGTAGCAATAACAGTGAGAACTTTACATTCCTTGGAGTCCACAGAGATAGTAAGGCTGTGCATTCCCCTACTTCCAGATTGTGGGCTGTACAAGATCACTAAAGATGATTTTGTGTCTTTGTCCAGGAGAAGCCATTCAAACACCTCCTGGTATTCAAAGTTATAGTGAGTAGCATGTCACTGGTAATGCCTTCAAAATTATAGCACATAACGTGTCTCTGGTAAAGTCTGCAACATTTGTACTCATCAGTGTGAGGTGTTACTGGTTGTACTACCACGACAATGAGAGCTCTGAAGCAGTTAGTCTCCCAAGCTTGCTGCTAAGCTGAACAGCTTCAGACTACAAAGTTGTCAAACTGGTGATGATTGCCCTTTTATAACCTTTCTTTACACCACACACTGACATACCATGTTATGATTTGGAATTGCAGAAATCAGAAAATGGACTCCAATAGCATATCAGAAATGCAGCATTTGCATGCTTACCTTTATTTCCATGCCATTATGCACTCATCTATATGATTACTTTTCTGGTGACTTTTAGAGACTTGTACCAACCTGCAGCATTAGGCTCAGAAATGCATTCCCCTGGATTCAGCAAGCCCTGCATGGTATGCAGGACTAGTGCAGGAGCTCCAGCAGGCAATGTCTGCTGTGCGATCCAGGAATAAACTGCAGGGATGTGCACAAGCACTCCTGCACTAGTCCTGCATGGACTCAATTCCTGTATGCAAATTACCCAATTTGCAGGTGAAAGCCATGCAAATGAGGTGAATTTGCAATCCAGGTAGCTGGAAGCTGGCCGTGCAGGACTAGTGTAATCTGCAGAAATGTACTTGGTTAGTAACCGAGTACATTTCTGCAAACTACAAAACGGAGCCATGCCAGCTCTACATAAAGGGTGGATATTATGTAGAAAGCATGCTAATGGCCAAATATATGGTGGCCATGGAAAACAGTTGCAAAAATAAAAAAAATTAACTTTTATTTCTTTTTAGCCGATCTCGGCTGTTTAAGTGTAGGGCAGGGGCGCACAAATGGAATAGGGCGAAAAATAAAATAAAAACCCTAAAATAAGCATTCTAACCAATATCACTATTTTGACATTATACTCAGTGGCAGGCAGAAGACAAAATGGCCAGTGAATAGTGGTTGCTAAGGGGGGAGGCTCAGTGTGAGACCTGTAACTATGCATCAGCAGGCAATCCTATGCAAATGAGGGAAATGATACTGAATCCCAGATTTCCCCTGCATGCTAGTCAGCACCCAACAGTGTAAGAGCAGGAATAGCTTGGTGCAAGCCTAGACGTTAGCTGACATCATGGGTGTGTGTGTCAGGCATACTGTAAGCAGATTAGAGCCCTATGGCACAGGATTACCCTTAGCTTAGCAGAGCTAAGCAAGGGAGTGTGTCTAATGCTGTCTAAGCGGGTGTGCACACTGCGCACCAGGTTTCAAAGGAAAAAAATAAATAAACCAGGATGGTGAATACAATACCCACCTGTGTGGGCCAGTCCAGACACTACACTCCTGAGCCACGCTGCAGACCATTGTCATGTGGCCTGATGCTAAGGTATTCCCTTCACCTAGCCTTGTATAGCCTTCTGGCACAGTCAACCACTACACACCCGTGAAGCAATGCACGCATGCATGTCAGTATTGGCACCCTGTGTCTGTGTGTGTGGTGTATGATGCTTTTGACCTCTTTCTCACTCACTACAACTCACATTGGCATATGGAAGCATGCTGTCTGATGTCAGACACCTTCACATACCCTTTGCCCATATAACCTCCAGATAACCCCTGTGGTGCATGTGATACCTGCACATTACTGTATTGTGGCAGACTAACTAGTTAGGAAGTGTATTCCTGACCCTGCCAAGTGTGTCAATGTGTGTGAGTCCCTGAGAGAGTGTGGCTGTGTTGAAGCTGACATCTGTTCATGTGGACAGGCAAGCATACTACACCTACCATATCACTACCATATCACTGTTGCAAAAGTCACTCACCATTACATATACATTTGGTCAGATCATCAACATGTAAGCTATGTGGTGCAAGCAATAACTGCATAGAAATGTGACAGCAATACATAGTCAGTGGTTTGAAACCCTGTACTGGTAGGTGTGTGACAGGTTTTACTCCCCCACACCCTCCCTGAATTACTTTGTCTCTGACTGTCTCTCTCACTCATTCTCTGGTGGATGTGAAGAACTACACCTGCTTTGCTTAGGCAGCAGTTTGTGTTTTGTAAGTGATGCTCATGATCAGCTGATGGCCTCTGCATGAATTGCACCCCTCCTCTAGCTTATTGCATGTGGAATGGCTGTGGTAACATTCCCAAAGCCAATTGCATGGAAACACACTCCATTATCTAGGAACATCATCTTAGTGTTGGGCCTTTTCATTCTCTGTGAGCAGGACCTAGATCTGGTGTTTAACAAACAGCATCACAGATGGATTTGGGATTTACCTCCAACAACATACACTGTGGAAACGGGCCAACACACAGAAGGGGGATGTGCCTGAAATGACTACAGCATGTAAGTGTTGCTATTCTGCATTTGGAGTAATGTCGGTTTAACAGGGTGTGTGTGTGGATAAGGCTGGTCTACATGTTTTAATACCTGTCATGACAGCGCTATGTTTTTGAGGAACCCCCCATCTGTAGGGACATCTGCAGACTGGGCAGTGTGTGGTGTGTTTTGTTTCTTGTGTTACTCACAGAACACCTATCTGAGAACTGCAGAAGCATATTGTGAGGATTGCAGTCAGTACATGGTGACAGCCATGAGAGTTACTGACTTCATATCCCTCATAGGGCATATGTCACAACAAACCCTGTTACAACAGTAAATGTATCAGGTTATCACAGCAACATGTCAATATTGGCCCTGTGTTTGTCCCTCCAGCCACAACTCTGTCAACCTTTGTACATATGTCATGCAGTAAGAGGTGCATATGTTCTGTACACCATTATTTATTGACATCATATCTGATAAGCCAGTGAGATATCAGACTGCTACACATGTTATGTATAGTAGGGGTTATATTTGAGGACAGAACCTGGGCATTCTGTGGTTGTTTCTACAGTACTGAGGTCTGTGTACTTATGGTGATTGTTGACAGTGTGTGTGTGTTGTGAATATGTACCTTGGCCTGTGTACAGACTGTGGTAGATGTCATTGTTCTTGGTCCTGTTCTATCTGATGTTGTATGCTGCTCCAGTGTATGGTACCCTATCGGCATACATGTTTGTAGGGCCAAATACATACATGTCTCAAACCACAGACAGGCATCGGACCACACTGTGTAGTTGCCCAGTATATGTAGGGTTAGCGTGTGAGTGGCACATATGAGGATGGTGTTGATCAGACAGTCCATATACTGTAATATTAGGCTAGCTTACCATATGTGGCTGTGGCTGTGTTCACATTGGTTGTGGGTATGCACTTTCACACAGGTGTTTGTGTGACATGCCTGTAGAGCCTGTTATACTTGCAGGTATATGTGTATCCCCCCATAAGAAATGTAGGCCAGTGTTGTGGCAGTCTGCCTGTAGTTTGCACAGTGCTTTGTTACATGCCTAGCAGCTTAGTGTACTTACCCAGTGTGATGTTATGTCCAGATATTTGCCAGATGTACTACTGCCGGGCCACCATAACTGTCATAAATTTCTGTCAAAGCAGTGAAATGCTGTACAGACGTATGTCACTAACTAGTGGGTAGTATGTGGCCATGTGACCTCTGCACCAGTGGTTATTATGTGTCAGGACAGACAGGAGTGTGTGAATGTATAACCTATGTGGGCATATGTATTCCAGTATTTATGTGACATACCCATCTACATGGCTGTTAACATCCACATTATCAGGCTTGGCCCACATGTCTTGCACTAAGGGGTTCTGTGTATACCTCTGGACTGACCAGAGTGTGTCAGACTGTCCACATTTATTGACCATATCTCTGCTGTCGTCCACAGGATCATTACTGTACTAGCAGTGGTACTGTACTATGATGTCCTTAGGATGTCTTTCAGTAGCCAGTGGAGCACATGTTAAAAGCAGATGTGACTTCCCACACACAACATGTCTGTTAAGACAACCTCTATTACAGTAGCAACAGTCTACATATATACCTGCAATACATTCCTGACATCCCCTTGCACTAAGAGGTTGGACTATTGGGGCTGAGGTAGGACTCCACTCCATGTTCTGGACATATGATGGACATATATGTACATATAATTATCCATATATCTATATAGATATATACACATATACATATCAACATAGATGGATATATATATATATATATATATATATATATATATATATATATATATATATATACATATATATATATATATGTGTACATATACATATAAATACAAATATATACATATACATAGCAATATATGTCTACACATATACAGATATAGATACATATGAACATATCCTTATAGATATCTACATATATATATATATATATATATATATATATATATATATATATATATATATATATATATATTGACAGTAATAGGTATATCAGAATAGATATGCATGCACATATAGTTATCGATATCTACATATATATCTACATAAATAGGCATATCTGTACACATAGGATGTGCATACATATATAGCTATATATACATATATCTATATATGTACACACACACACACACACACACACATATGTATATATATATATATATATATATATATATATATATATATATATATATAATAAACAGTGGTTGTGACATGTAGCCCTCAAGCTGGCGTAGCAGATCTCCAACCTCCCTGCGGAGCAAGCTACGCACCACTACCCGAACCTGACGATGGGTGACAGGTTCCTGTCCATGCCCGCTCCCAGGAGGTTCCACCCGAAGATGGTGCAGGACCAATGGACGAGGAGGTACTAGGTTGGTCCCCAGATGTGCTGGTGCCCGGTGCCATGGCCAGCTGAGATGGGACAGATGGGTCCACTGGGACCCGCATTGCCATACTTGCTATGGTGTTTATGTTTTATCAACATATGTGGGTTAGTAATAGTCAACACATTACAAGATTAGGTATAACAGCATGCATAGATATTCCTATTAACCCAGACACCAGATATGGAACAGTTGCATAGCAAACAGAACACATGCATATATGGGACCACGGTGGTAATTACAATAGCATGCAGGTACATTGATGGCACCATGCCACCAATATTGGAATATTTCAACATAGCACATGCATAAAAACAGATTTAAATAATTATCAAACAATAGGACATATGCCCCAACATTAGAGTTAAGTCAGCACATACCAATTGAGTTGGGTATTTAGTTTATTGTTGCAGACATGGTGGGGTGGGGGAGAAAGATGTCAGTTAACAACTACTATATTCCTGTAGTTTGCATTACTTTCCTAGTCAGTGCTGTTATCTGTACCTTACAAGTATTACTACACTACCCTATTGCCTTACTTTGGACAGTGCTATGGCTGTCGACAACTATATACATGAACTGCTTTTACCTGCAGTATACACCTCTTACCTGGTATACCTGTGGAGGAATTGTTTGTTAACACTATATGTTTCTACACATACTCCCAGATTCCAGGTTGATGTTATGCACATACCTGTCCATCTCTTTTTGCACAGACTCTGGCCATGTCTTGCCCACATGCAGGTGAACTGGGACATATTTAGACTATTACCCTCTTCTAACTTTTGTGACTTACAACACTCTTATACAGGCTTTCCTAGACAGTTATATTATGTAGCACGGTGTGGGTGACAGTGATGGGTAATGCCTTATTATTCAGAGCAACTGCAACAATAACAATGCCATACAATACCAAAGTAAACAGTACCAGTACAGGGTATCAGTCTTTTATTTCTGGGCACAGTGTTCATATCTGACAGACCTGTGGGAGCAATGTTTGTTAGCCCTATCTGAATGTTGCCACACAAAGTACCAGATTCCACATTAGTATTATGCACATACATCTCACTCTGTTACTGTACACACTGTGGTCACTGCTTGACAACATGGGGGTGTAGATGGGACCTACTTGGCTTATTACTCTCATAATATTTTGGGGAGTTGCTTGAGTGACAGGTTTGTTCTTATAGATGTATGACAATCAGTTGTATTTCTTGTTTGCTGCCTATACATCTGGGATCATCCCACTGATTTCCCAGGGAGACAGAGTGACAGGCAGCAGATATGGACTAATTTACTGCACATTCTGGACATATCTGTACAGTTGTGGGGTATGATTCTGTATGCAGACTACTACCACTCCCAAGATTCAAACCATGGCTGTGTGTGCTAAAAATACAACAGTTCACATCTCAGTTGCATGGGCTATTTGAATTTTGTTGTTTGTGTTTTCACTGTTTTCTGTCTATGTCTCTCTCAGTTGTACTGAATGACCTCTGGGGATTACACCAGTCATATACAGACAATCCTACATGTGTTATTTATGTTGCACAGTGTGGGTAACACTGCTTAATAGAACAGTACTATTAAGTGATTGCAAATACCAGAGTAAATACATGCAATCCAACTGTTAGACCTTTATTTTCAGGCTATTATGCTTTTATTTACATACAACCTATATGAGACTCTTCCTGCCATATTCTCTGGTGTATGCAGTACTTGCCTTAAACAATACAAGTTTTATACAGGCAATTAACTTACTAATACTTTTAGATTTATTTCCTATGATGGTACATGCAAGAGTATTACTAACCTGCCTCGCGTTGCAACCTCTCCAAGCAACATCCATGGGCCTCCTGGTTTGCAGTCCACTCACTTGCCGCTGTGTAATATTTAATCATACCTATCTATAATACACATGAGATGACAATTATTAAACAGTTAGTGGAGTGATACTTGCACACAGCTCAGACCTCCCCCGTCCTCCTAGCTTCTTGGATCCACTGATCCAAGAGATCCCCCTTTCGCCACCTCAGGTCGGCATAGTGATGCCTGACCTGCTCATCAGTTCGGGGTATGCCAGTAGAAATGGTGAGGTCACGGCCGAGATGATCCCAGGCTTCCACTTTATATTGGAAACCTCTGGGTGCTCTGGTTTCCTCCCACATTGCAAAGACATGTATCTGGAGCCTTTCTCCATGGGCCTCCACTGAAATTTGGCTTTGTTCCAAGTTGGACTTTCCCGGTTAACAAATGTTAAATAAATAAATAAAAAAATAAATAAATTGGGAAACCTGGTACTGGCCCTGCATCAGTCTGTGCTCATGGTCTTTGACAAGGAGTCCTGCCATGTCTCTGGACTCCTGGATGCCTCAGCGCTGCACCCAAAAGTGCACACCCTCTCCCATTCCAGAAATAGTGCCTGCAAGGGGAAGCTACAACCAGTTATGAGATGTATTCCCACATGTTGGGTTTAAATATGGCTGATTTCCCACACTTTGACTTGATTGGATGGTTTTGAAAAGGCTAAGCTATGGGCAAACCTGCTTACCTAATGTTGGCATTGTTTAAAGGGGTATACCAATGGTCAAATTGAGTTAGCTGGCCTCCACATTGCTTACATCTACTAAGCTGAGCTGTGCAATGCTTAGCATTGCTTAATACTTAATTTGCATTATATTTGATTTTTGGTATTGATTTATTATTCATTACATGTTATATATGTATCTGGTATCCATGATTCATGTGTACGTACACTGTATGGGGTCCTTGTGTTTATTAGAGGACTTTAACACTTTATTACAATTACACCTCACATATGGGCTTACTGCAGTGCTCCAGTTCACATATTTATGTTATGTAGTATGTTATACAACATAAGACTGTATATAGATTCCTTTCACATGTTCAGTTTGATTTTCCTATAATGAGGATTTGTTTGGTGATACTGCAGTTTTATGTACTGCTGTGATGGCTTATTGGTTAACTACTCTGACTATAGTGTACAGGGTTCTGGGTTCAAGACTTGCAAAGGCTGTTTATTTCATTTCTGGCCAGAACAGCGACTGTTGGATACAGAGTGATTAAGGCACTTGTAAGTGTGTTTGAACAAGGGTAAGCTATGCTAACCATTGGTTAAATATGCTTACAGAGGGTTAACTTCAATGTTGCTTAACCTGTGTGTGCATTGCTTACCCCCTCGTAAATGGGCTTAAACCCACTTACTACTGCTTAATAGTGCTTACACTTACTTACAAGTGCTTACTTCCACTTACCACTGCACTAATTTAGACATTAATGTCTGATGGTTCTTGGTAAGGTGGGGGATGTGAATGCTGTATGGAGTTATCATTCATTACACATTTTACCTTCCATTTGTATCCCTGATTCCTGTGTACATATACTGTATGGGGCACATGTGACTATCTGTGGACTTTGCAACATTATGACACTGACACCTCACATCTGCATTTAATGCAGTACTCCAGTTCACAAATATATGTTATTTAGTAGGTTATGCTACTAAAAATATTGATCATAAAGTGATTTGACATGGAAAATGGAATGTGATGCAGTGGAACTTGAACTGGGAATGACTGCTCGTAAGGCAATGCTTTGCCCACTACACTATTGCTGAACTGTTTCATTTGCATATATCTTGCTTTTTATCCTCTTCTGCCATTTAAGCTCCATTAAGCATAGCTAAACGATGGGCAAACCTGCGCACCTACGGTTAAATTTAATCTGTTTCATAAAAAAAAATCTTTATATTTGTTGTTTTAACTATCACTCTTGTACATGTGGGGGGATGTTGCTGGGGGCATACGTACACATATGAGCGGTCTCACTCATTCTTTTATAACTTGTCTGCTGTTCTTCAATGCAGAGGCGTGTATATTCTGAGAGCTCTGCTCTCAGACACGCCCCCTGCACTCTTACATGCTCCGTGTAAGATTAGGAGCTCAGGCAGAATGCCTTCATTAATATGCATGATGCGCTGCTGTCCTGCTCCTAAATGGATGCTTCCATGCAGGACTAAGCTAGTCCTGCATGGAAGAATAGTGAAACAGGAGGATTATGTTTTTACGTGTCTACAATATTTACAAGAACACACTGCTCCTGTGTGCAAATAAGTATGAATACCACCTAATGTTTCATGTAATGACTTCAACAACTTAAAACTACTTCCATTGTGAGATCAGTGACAATGTCATAAAAATAGGAATTTCTGCATGACAGTAGTAGAAAAGTTTACCCTGCCCATATAAACAATGCTTCCCAGATAAAGAATAAAGCAGTGCAATTACCTTAAATATGTGGTCCCAGGAAACATACTTACTTATTTTAGCCAGCTATAATCTCTTTGTAAAACATTCTGTAAATAATCTACAAAAGTATGTTATTGTTATGAAATGTGATTATTAGATACTTTAACATCTAAATAGCTTTAGCTATTCCAATGTTTTTTTTCTATTATTTATCAGATAATTGTATGCATAGTTTGTTTGCTGACTTTGCTATCTCATTCAGTATGTTAACTGGAATAATGTTACATCTACCCAACTATCAAAGTAAAATAAAAATAAAATAAAATAGAAGACACGCTGTCCATATAAAAAACACTGCAATTTGCACAAACAAGAATCTATCAGTAAAATGGACATGTATTACTACCCTAATCAGCATGCATATGGAACACATTGAATAAAAACCTTTTGCGAAACCTTCCATACAAAAAAATAGTACATACTTATAATGGCCATGTGAAAAACTAAATTACAAACTGAGCTCTACATTTGTAATAGTCATTACTATTGCAACACTGACGTTGGATTTTCCCGACTTCTAGTGATATTTAACTAACAGACCTTTGCCACTGTAAGTAAGTCATGTTAGCCATGGGTAAAGCCATTATCATCAACAGCCTGACAGTGATTATCAGTTTATTAATGCCATATACCTAATATCTCAGATATAAAAATGAATAATACATTAGTCACCATGTTTCTGCCAAACAGCTGAATAACACGGGAGTCATACAGTGGTGATGTCTTTACAGGAATGAACTGCCAAGACAAGCTCCACTTTCTGAGCTGTCCTAAATATTTAATTAAAGCATATCACCGCAAAGCAGAGAAGACACGTCAATTAAAGGTCTTCAAGAGATATGGGCATGCCCTAATCCATTTAGGAGCTCACTTTCATGCAGTAAAACTGCCCTGTATAAAAAGTACATTTAAGAGACTGGAATTTGCGCACATATTACAAGACTGCCTAAGAAATCTAGTTAGGTTTTGCTCACTGTTAGTGACCCATTAGTACCACATATCTGAGGAATCTACAGATTTACCCCACTTTGCAGTCAAAGTATTTCTTCCATGATTCCTGGCTCACTTAGGTTTTCCTCTGATCTCCTTTATAGTGACAATGTTTTATGTATATATTATTGTTTTACTGAAGAAACATTTGCACAGACTTTCACAAATATGGCTTATAAAAGCTTTCAAAATTAAAGCATCTTATTAAGCATCTCTTTTATCTGAATTTTACTTCCCTGCACTGCGTCAATTTACAGCCATAAATAATTAAAATGCCACTTCCTATTTCAAGTCAAATCAAATAACTGCTTTTGCTGCTGATATTCTTTTAAAATGATTCCATTCTCCTCACAAACTGATAAAACTGCTTATTGCTTAACTGTCATAAATGAAGTCCCAATCACTGAACAAAAAACACTTAAATTAAGAAGATAAACCTGAAATCCACTTTAGAGTCAGCTTTAGAGTAGTGTTAGTTCTGAGTACTTCATCTGGTATGACTATGAAGACTAAAACTAAAAAGAAATGGATGAGGATGTGTCAAAAGCTTTGTCAAAATTTCCCCAGCCCTCTAACACCCAGTGAGAACATAGAAGCACTAGAGGTCTTGACACTGGATGGTCACTCTGTACAGCAAGGTCAGCTGCCCTGTTTATTGGAGATACTGTAGGAAATCTTGGAAATGAAACCTACACTTCAAAATTATGCATCAGAGACAAAATAACACTTTCATCACATAACAGCCTCCCTTAACTCCCAATCAGATTCCCTATAGCAGCTGGAAGAAGAATCTCATGAGTACTCTATCAGGCTAGAAGCCTGACAGGATTATCTAGAGGCAGGGCTTGTTGAATCCAAAGATCAGCATGTTGGAAATCAAAATAGACCGGCTGGAACCAATGGCTATAAGGATAGAGAGAGCCCATTGGGTTTCCTGGAGTCCACAATGAGGAAGATAAAGCCCCTTTGAGACACATGATGGTAAGATTTGAAGCTTGCTCACTAAAAGATTTGATACTAAATAAGCTTTGGCAGCCCAACACCAAGATAAATGGGCTGAATCTAGGATATTTGCAGAACAAGACTTATCTTTGCCCTGAGGAGACTAAGAGTGGCATTCTTGCGCAATGAGGCAGAGCAGGGTTGAGGGTATTAAATTTAGGTTACTAAAAACACATTGATGTTATTTCTTTCAATTCATACAGAGGCTTTCCAGGATGCACACAAAGCAAGAGAGGCACTGTTAATTAACTCAGCCAGACTGCAGAAGATAATATCAGCTTAAATCCCTGTCATCTGAAAGGTTTCTCATAATCTGAACCCCTCACAGGAAGGTCACAGTTGGACTCAAATCCTGTAAATCTTTTCACTCTCTTCAAAATATAACCTGATTTAAGATAAAAAGTGGCAGTGATTGTAGAAAGGAAGGGCAATTGTTATAAATGTACAGAACTAACTGGAGTAAAGATAACCTCATACTTGGCAATCTTATCCTCAGCTTAAGCTTTATTATTTCTATATGGGCTCCTAAGGATGGCTAATACCTCTTATAATCTCTCCCAGGATGTTGAAGTGATATGGTCCTCAAGATATCCTGAAAGGGGCTCTGCAGTTATACAGCCCTTCATGGAAAATAGATTTTTTTTTTTTTTTTTATAAATCAAATGCAACTTTATTAACATGACTAGAACAGTTGTAATGAGAGGGGGTATGTACTTTATCAGTGAACTTTACCACCTACTCTGATTTGTTACTATAATGTGAGATAATGATAGAAAGCAGTCATTAGTGAAGTGCTCTCCTTGACTATTATTTACAACTATAAGATTTCTGGTTATATACTAAAATTATAATTTGAACATCAACTTTTGACTTAAATAATTCTACCCTTTTTTTCAGAATATATATTACTCTTACTTAAAGTTGGATATCTAACTGGGGAATACAATATTAGAAGCTCAATTCATTGGATGGATTTTTTTAAGTATTCATTTGACAGGCGAGCTATCCCACACCATTTGTGGTTGTTTGGAAGTGGGCATGAGTGCTACACCAGTCAGTGGCTGTCATTTAGCATTCTTGTTATGCTGTCTTGCTGTTTGGGGCAGGCCTGAGGCAGCTCACTTGGCTACTTAAAGGAGCTAGATTCCCATGTTGGAAGGTTCTTGGATATTGTTTAATTATAATATGCTTGGTTATGGTTTTATTGCAGCTTTTTATGGTAAATTACATGGCAGACATTAGGTTTTACTCAGTGGTGCGTCACTAAACTAAGTTTGCTAAAAGCTTTTGGTAATTGTCAGTTGAAGTGTTGAAACTAAGTAATGTCATGTAAAGGGGAAATGTGAAACATTTTTGATACTTCCCTCTTCCACTTTGGGAAGGAGAAAATCACTACTGAATTATTTTTTAGAAATAAAATCAATCTTAGTTTGTATGACCAAGAGGTAGAGAATCTTTGACCAAGAAGTAGCGAATCTTCTCTTTGCTACATATACTTAGAGCTGATGTGGTAGTTCTTCAGGAGATGCAGCCTATCAGTGAAGAGCATAAACAACTTCAAAGCACAGGCTACTCAGTAGCAGAATACTCACTCTTTGTTGGTGGGAGACAATGGAGGGCTGAGTTATTGCTATCATCATATCACATTTTTGCCCTGGATATATATGATCAATTATCAGATGACAAGGGATGATATATAGCAATAAAAGGTAAATAAGGGCATGACATTGTTTCTTTGGCAAGTATATATCTACCACCTGGACACAAAGTTTAAGAGATCTAGAAAATTCAAGTTTTAACAGCCTTTGCTGGGGGCACAAATATAATTATGGTGACTGAAATGTCACCCTTGCTCCCAGAGATGTTTCGGGATGGTGCAGACAACTGCACTGCTTTCAACAAGATCAATTTTTCAACATTACTCAGTCAGGTGGAGGCATGTTACATTTTCTAACACGGATGCCATTATAGCCACAGGTTACACTTCACTCCCCAAAATATAAGCTTCGGTCTCGAATACACAGAGTATATATCTTTAAAGAAAAATAATTTTTGGTTAAGTGAATTTGTATATATCTGATTTTACTATTGGACCATGCTCCATTACAGGTTTATTTGAAAATAGATACAAATTACATCACTAAAAGCACTGGAAGCTTCTAATGTACACTTTGGAATAAGTGCATTATACTTAGTGGCCTAAAGAGACCTTGAAAACACTCTTCACAAGAATGACAATCTTTGACAAGGATGATAACAAAACTATAGGACTTGAATGACAGAACTTGGTAGTTTTCTTCCATAGGGATCATAGCAAAAACAGACTACTTACTAATGTCAACTATATAATTTGGCTACCAGTACATCTTAATGGGAGGTGAATATTGCAAACTATCTTAATCGAGAGTTGCTAAGCAATGCGGTTGTCATGGAAATTGTGAGGCATTGGTCTTGAGCATAGATCAGTTTCATTAGGTGGCTCCCCTCAGCCATAAATCACATTCCAGTGATCAGCTCACTTGTCAAGAACGGAGTAATAGATGCTGTACTATTCTTCAGTGACTTGGAAGGTACATGACATTTGCATTTACTTTGCAGATTGATCATAATTGTCTCCCCTACTTTGAGAACACACTTGTCAGATTAAATTTGGTTGCAATCTATTTTCTTTCTGTTTTTAAGTATTTTATATATTTTTTTATGAAAAAGAAGTATAGGCAACTTAACTGAGGGTGATAAGTAATTTTATCACAGGGCCAGTTGGTCAGGTGCTTATAATCTTTGTTGTTGAATGTATCATGAGGAACACTGATTTGAATAGTTTTCCTATCAGCTGTCAACATTCAAATTGTTGATGTTCCCTTTAGGAAAAGGAATAGAAAGTTTTATATAAAAAAAAAAAAAAGAAATAAATAAATACACAGTTGGCAGCTCTGGGTCTGGCCAGGTAAGATATACATGTCTGATTTGTGTAGTGGTAGAAGCTTTATTTTCTGCTGGAAGCACTTTATGAGTAATAGAGCTTAATTCAGATTATTTTATCCAAAGTAGTAGGAGTGGGCCAGGGTTTCTTAATACTTCATGTGAGAGCATTGTTGAGGGCCAGGGGGCTCAGGCTATAATTCATACCACACCTTTCGGCCACCTAACTTGGACCGAAGCACTAAAGGCGGAGGCATGTCAATATTCATTAAGGATATCCACACCTCCAGGCTAGTTGCTCAGCATAATGCATCTGAGATTCCAAGTGCAACTAACTCTGGGCAAGACCGTAATGCAAATTGTAGCTTGCTACAGATCCCCCACCATGCCCCAGGATTCCCACTCCTCATTTCTTGATACACTGGAAAATATTAGGATACAAACTAACACCCTAATAATGGGTGATTTCAACTACCCCACCATTAACTGGGAAAACTACTCATGTACCATCTCTTGTGCGCAATGTTTTCTGGAATTCATAAATTCTAATGCCTTGGATCAACTTATCCACACCCCCACCAGGGGCAGTAATATCCTAGACCTGGTCATTACCAACATGGGCAACCGGTATTCCACACCAGAGGTCAGTTCCTTGTTGGTTAGATCCGACCACAAGCAAATCACCCCAGACATCCACATCCCGCCCCCACCCCCATTAGGGAAACCACCGTAAAAAATTTCTCCAAAGCCAACTTCACGCTTCTTAAGACAGAAGTGGTAAACTTCACAACACCCATGCTGACATACAATAGAGGTACAACTGCTGAATCCTACACAAATGCACTTTATAAGCACTTACACGAGTGCATGGATTGTGCAATACCTAACAGAACCAAGATGCTATCCTCCAAAAAAAGGAAGCCAATCTGGTGGTCCCCTGCCATAAACAAACTCTACAACAGAAGGAAGAAACTCCTGCAAAAAAAGAGTAAAATCCCATGATTGGAAGAACTCCCTGGTCAGCCTCAGTAAGAAGCTGAGATCATAAAATCCTCCAAAGCTAGTTATGAAAACAAAATCCTCACTGATTCTAAGGACAACCACAAATCATTCTACAGCTATGTCAAGAATCTCAATGGCACCACTCAGATCTGCTCTGAGTTACAGCACAATGGCACTAAATATACAGAACCAACTGATATTGCCAACATCCTGGCAGATAGGTTCAGTGCTAACTTTACTCCCCTCTCATCCCCTAAAGGGCCCGTCTCTATACCAGAGGAATGCAAAGTTCCTGTAATCACGGCTGTACAGGTAAAAAACACACTCTCCAAAGACAAGAACACAACATCCATGGGACCTGACAACTTCCCAGGCTGCATTCTACATGAACTACAGAACGAACTGGCACCCCACCTAAGTAAAATGTTCAGTCATAGCCTCACCTCAGGCTTTGTGCCCACTGAATGGAGCACAGCAACAGTTATCCCACTCAACAAAAGAGGGAGCCACCATGGACCCCAGGAACTACCGCCCCATTAGTCTGATGAGCCTGGTCTGCAAGGCTGTGGAGTGTATCATCATGGAACTTATAAACAATGACATTGGTAATCTCCAAACTCTGAACCCTACCCAGTTCGGGTTTGTAAAAGGCAGATCATGTCTCCTAACCCTAATAGACTTCTTTGAAGCTGTCACCAAAGCTGTAGATGAGGGTAAGGTGGTACACACAGCCTATCTAGGTCTCGCAAGGCTTTCGACACCATCCCCCCACTCTGGAATTATAGACAAACTCACTAAACTAGGTATAGATCCCCATGTCACAAGATGGGTTGCCAACTGGCTCACTGACTTAACCCACACTGTGAATGTAGCAGACTCTAAATCCAACTTCAGACCAGTGACAAGTGGAGTACCACAGGGTTCAGTCCTAGGTCCCCTCCTGTTTAGTATCTACTTCTCTGAAGTACAGGCTAACACAGAAGGTCTTTGGCTAACAAAGTTCACAGATGACTGCAAACTAGGAGCCATAATCAAATATTCTAACGATGTGGACATCCTACAAAAGGGCTTCACTGAGACAGATGCCTGGTGTCAAAGCCATGGCCTCAAGCTCAATGCCAAAAAGTGCATTGTCATCCCTTTTGGTAAAAACTCTGTACCCATGAACTACCACATAGGCGGTAGTCTACTTAACAATGAAAGTGTGATAAGAGACCTTGGGACACAGGTGGACAGTAGTCTCTCCTTTGATAATCACATCGCCACAGTAGTCAGAAAATCCTTCTACATGGCACACCTCATCACAAAAGGTTTCTCATCCAGGAAAAAAAGAGGTCATTGTTCCCCTCTACTCATCACTCATTAGACCCATTATAGAGTACAATGCCCCTTTTGGTATACACCTCACAAGACATCTACAACAACTGGAAAGACCACAGAAATACCTCACAATCTAATGCAGGGTCTTATAGACATGGATTTGTACCAGTTTTTAAGGGTTTCCAACCGAATTATGCCAGCTATCTTTGGAAATCCAAAGGAATACAAGGGGGTTGAAAACCCACCCCTGAGACCCATAGTTACATCTAGCGGTTCAAAAACACAACCCATGGCTATTTTCGTTGATGTAAAGGTTAAGAAGTTCCATACAAAATACCCTCATATTCTCATAGATTCTTCGGATTTTTTGAACAAAATTGGAAAATGAGAATGTTTTGTGAATTCTATATTTCTGACCATAGATGTCAGAGATTTGTTTTCAGTGATTCCCCACAACATCGGAATGGATTTGTTTGAACAGATAATTACAGAATTTGGGTTTCTAACAGCTGATGAATATAGATTAGTTTTGGAAAACATGGACGTAGTGTTAAAATATAATTATATATATTTCCAGGGATATATTTACCATCAATTACATGGAGTGGCTATGGGCTCCTCATGTGCACCTTTATATGCCAATATAGTTATGCTGTATTGGGAGAAACATTTTGTGTTTAGATCTCGCTTTTCAGACTATATCCGAGAATATTACAGGTTTTTGGATGATATTCTTATAGTGTGGGGGGAGTGAAAACTTGATACCAGAATTTATGGCTTTTTTGAATCAGACTACCAATTTTTTGGAGTTTACTTATAAAATTGACGTTGAGGAGGCACATTATTTGGATGTAAAAATATCAAAAGACAAACAGAATAATATATACAAGTCAAGCATATTCCAAAAGAAATGCTTGTCCAATTCATATTTACACTTTGATAGTGACTATCCACCATTTTTAAAAAACAATATTGTAAAAAGCCAGATGGTTCGTATTGCCCGGATGACATCTGATAGAGATGAATTTTTGAAAGAAATGGACTTTGTCCACCAGTTATTTAAGGAAAGAGGGTATCCTGATATGGTTATTGGCCCTATAAAAGAGAGCATTATTCAGGGTTGGGGCAATAAATATAAGCCATTACTGAATAGTGAAAGTATGTATAGACAAAAGGGAGAGAGCACTAGAGTTGGTAAGGAACAATGCTTGGATTCTAATCCATATTTGATATTGACATATCACAATAATATTGGATGGGTCAAAAGATGTATAAATACTGTTTGGAACATGTTTAAGAGAATACAGTCCAAGGGTGAAAGTTTTTCTAAACCCCTGAGAATGAGTTTTAGGAGGATAAGAATCTCAAAGAAATTTATGAACAGAAGAGGACAAAGATAACTATGGGAACTAGTACTAGAATAGGTACATTTAAAGGTGGGAGATGCACACAATGCACATATATAGCTGGCAAAAAAGAACTATTTATTTCTGGTATTAAATATTTGTTGAAGGCTAAGAAATATGCTAGTTGCTGTACTAAGGGGGTAGTTTATCTTGCTTATTGCATAGTATGCTGGGCATACTACATAGGCAAGACAGAACAATGCCTTAGGCAACATATATATGAACATATGAGGGACGTAAACAAGAAGAATGAACATAATGCATTATATAGGCATAAATTAGTATGCCACCAAGTAGAATTTAAGTTTTGGGTGCTGGAAGAAGTAATACCTAATGAGAGGGGAGGTGATTGGGAAACGAAATTAGATTTGTGAGCTGATTTGGCAACTTAGGCTGGATGCTGTCCACCATCCTGGCCTTAATGACCATTTATCCATTACCCCGGTTCTCAAATTGAAAGCAGCAGACTCAAAAAGGGTAGAGATAATTAACTGAGTAATTATTTTATTTAATATGTGTATGTAAGTTTTACGGGTATTATATAGTTTTAAATAAACATATTTGTATTTATTATCAATATGTTTTAACTGTTCTTAACAAGGGTTTATTGCTGTAAACTATGCATACTTATATGTAGTATTTTAGTGTGTGTGTGTGTGTGTGTGTGTGTGTGTGTGTGTGTATATCAAATTATAGGGAACTTGAGCTTTAAAAATTGATGACTAGTTAATTAGCTTGTTATATAAAAAAACAATGAGCTGTGTTTCGCAAGATGGAGATGTATATTTAAATGATTTTAAGCTCTTTTGTATTGATTCTGATGAAGTCTCTGTCTATGAGATGAAAGCGCTTAATCCTTGAACTGTATCATATTCTGTGAATAAACTTCGAAGCGAATTGCTGTGGACTGAATTTTCTAACCTGTGATTACATTGTGGACAGCCTGCATTGGAAGACAGCCTAGTTTTGTTCGAATGTAATAATATTGAACCCAAAACAGCGAATGCTGAAAATAGTGAAGCTGAAGAACATCGATTTCTTTCCTAGGGAAAGAATTCAGTGAGCTGTTTCTGCCGCTTTGCTATTTTCTCCACTGTGGTGTGAAGGTTATGGTCTGGTTTAAGGTAAGTCTGTGAATGGACCAGGTTAAGGTGAGTGTGGGAATGGGATAGTCAGGGACCTTAGGGTTAGAGAGCGGGTAAGGTGAGTGTGTGATAGTTAGGGGCCTTAGGGTTAGGGAGCAGGTAAGGTGAGTGCGCGATAGTTAGGGACCTTAGGGTTAGAGAGTGGGTAAGGTGAGTGTGCAATAGTTACGGACCTTAGGGTTAGGGAGCAGGTAAGGTGAGTGTGCAATACTTATGGACTTTAGGGTTAAGGTTTGGGTTAAGGTAAGTGGATAGATAGTAGTGTATGTACGGTTTAGTGTAGGGTTAGAAGTAGGATTTTAAGTGTATATGTGTGGATTACTTTTTTAATTGTGCTTGTGTTGTGTGCGTGTTTCTTGGAACAGCAATTTTTTTCCCTGGGAAAAAAATTCGCTGTTCTGAGATTTCCATTAAATCACATTTTGAAATTCCAAATTCAAGCTTATGATGTTCAATATTTTGGGATTTCGATTATGTGATATACACCCGTTATTCATCACTGGATCAAAATGACTGACTGGGGACATAGTTATGTACAATGTTTTTTGTGCTGGACAGGCAGATGGATGCTGGGTAATTTTATAGGCAATAAGAAGTTGTGTATATATTAGTTGACATGGCAGTTCTAACCGATTTAGGCTTTTCAGTGCTATACAGTGGTGGGTTCTGAAAGAGGTATGTGCTTCAAATTTAGCAACTTTGTTATAGCATTGTTCAAGTTTGAATTTTTGAGAAGCCTTGAGGTTAGTAAGGATGGGTGTTCCATAAAGAAGAGTAAGGAGATAAGTAGTAGCAAGTGTAGTTTTACTTGTGTCTGTAAGAATGTTTTGGCTCTATAAAATATCCCTAGTTTCTGATGAGTTTTTCTTGTGCAGTTTTTTATATGCAGTACAAATGTAAGATTATCATCCACTATCACCCTTAATAGTTTACTATGAGAAGTGACTTCAGTGATTGTATTGTCAAACAGAGGGATTTAAATTTTGTTTTTTCATGAGAGAGGGATTCGGGGACAAAACATAGTAGCTTGGACTTTTTGGGGTTGAGCATGAGTAGTGAGTTAAGAAGTCATGTTTCAGTGGCTGTTAAATCTTCCTGAGTAATTTTTTGGAGGTGGACCAAGTTGTTGGATGTGCAAATGAAAGTGGAATTATCTACGTACAGTATTAAGGTGGCCTGTTGTGTGGAAGATACTTCTTGGCATCATTATTGATGAAGAACTAAAATTTGACACCCACATCCACTCTGCAATCAAGAAAACCCACCAAAAGTTAGGTCTCCTGTACAGGCACAACATCTTCATAAGCCCTCTACCATCAAACTCTTGCATCCATCTTCCTGCTCCCCTCCCTTATATATGGTGCCCCTCTTTTCACCAATCTCCATCTTGGCTTTTGGTCCAAACATGAATCCTGCTACCATAAGATCTCCAAACTTGCAACCAATTAAAAAACTCATCCTACCACTGTCACTCCCTCCTCACCCTCAACTGGCTTGAACTACCCAACTACCTCAGTTACCTACAACTCACCATTGCCCACACACACTTATCTTTAAACCTGCCAACTGCCCAGCTCTCACTACTTTCCTTAAAACCTTACATTCCCAACCGCTCACTCAGATCCAAAAACCCAAATCTCCTTCAGGTCCACAAACCTGCATGACCTCCTGGCCATCTACTGGTGTCCGACTCCTTAGCTAAACAGTGAAACTCTCTCCCCACAAACCTATGCAACCTACCTAACCATACAAATTTCAAATCTTAGCTACTCTCTTATCTTTCTTCCAAATGAGAATGCCCTTTCCATGCTCCAACTTAATCCCCCCCTCATTCCACCTTGCACTGACTCATCCAACTACCTCTACTATTACTTCATCCTATCCAAAACAACCCCCCCCTACGAAAAACTAATTTTCTCTCTAATATCTGTTGTACTATACTCTCCAATCTGAATTATACTATTACCCTCTCCATGCATAATATTTTCCTAGCCTACTAATGGCTAGTAGCTATATATTTTGAAATGTTTAACCTACAATTGAGTTTTATAACAAAAATATTCACTTTGTGTAAATGTTGAAATTTCTGTATTAAATTATGTCTTTTCATTTTTGTCACATTGTGACAAGCCATTTGCAAATATCATGGAGCTTATCTGCAAATGTTTAATTAGCTGTATGGACTATGTCCTTTTGTAACATGTGAAATATAACTTGCAATTATTGTGGAGCTTTTCTCCCCAGGCCTCCACTAAAAATGGGCTCTTCTTGACCCAGTGGACTTCTCCAGTCATCAAACTTAAATAAATAAAATAAAATAAGTATAGAGGGAGTTGGTGGAAATGTTAAAGAGTCAGGGATCAAGGATAGAGCCTTGCGGTACACTTTGGTGACTGGGAGGTAAGGAGAGAGATCCATTTTACTGACTGATACCTATTGGATAGGTAGCTTTTGAACCACAGCAGGGTGGGCTGAGACAAACCTAGTGAGGATATTTGAATAGAAGTTTGCTGTGACAAACTGTGTTGAAGGCTTTAGACAAGTCTAGAAATAAGGAAAAGACCAGTTTGCCATCATCTCTAGCTTTATTGACAATATTTATATAGGTTAGAAGGGCAGTGCTAGTACTATGGGAAGGATGTAAGCCATATTGTGTAGGGGGTAGGAGTTCTTCCTGCAAGAGATAGTCTAGGAATTGTTGATAGTCTAGGAATTGTTTTTGATTACATTTTTCAAGTATTTTATAGGTTCATAGGTTGGTACTAGGCTATCGGCCCTAAGGCCTATGCAAGCCTAGCCATAACAATTCCCTGGAAATTTTTTCCCACAGTATTTACTTCTCTGGGCCCCTGTCTAGCAGGGCAGCTGACATGATCCCTGGGGTGAATTTCCTATCTCCCATCCAATCATCAAGGTTCCTTTTGAAGAGGACCAATGAGGTGCTCTACTTGACATGTATGGGCAGTCTATTCCAGAGTATGGAGAGTCTCTGGGTAAGGAACCTATCCCTCCAGCATGTTTTGTTCATTGTGATGACAAGATTTAGATCCCTGGAGCATGTGGCTCTGAGGGATTGGGATTTCTTTAAGTGGAGCATGTCCAACAGCTCAGGGTTTGACATGGCCTTGTATGTTAAGCAGAGATCGCCTCTGAGTAGACGATATGCCACAGAGTATAGGTGGAGTTTTTTTAGACGGTCAGCATATGGCATCTGCTTTAGGCCTGTGATTCTTTTATTGAGGTATTTCTGTGGCCTTTCCAACTGTTGCAGATGTCTTGTGAGGTACATACCAAATGGGGCATTATACTCTATAATGGGTCTAATGAGGGATGAGTACAGTGGGACAATGACCTCCTTTTTTCTGGATGAAAAGCCCTTAGTGATGAGGTGTGCCATGTAGAAGGATTTCCCGACTGTTGTGGCGATGTGGTTATCGAAAGTGAGACCACTGTCCACTTGTGTCCCTAAGTCTCTCATCACACTTTCGATGTTTAGTGTCCTGCCACCTATGTGGCAAGGGGAGATAAGATTGTTATAGGTCTAAAGTTATTAATGTCTGTTGAATTTCCTCCTTAGTGCAGAGGGATAATGTGTGACTTTTTCCAAAGAGAGAGAAAGTGGGATTCTCAGATTGACCTATTTATAAGGATTGAGACAAGATCGAGAATGCTATTGGCTGCTATTTTTGGGACTCACTTGGAAAATCATCAGCTGAGGAAGAGCATGGTTTAAGTTTGTTTAATGGTAGTTTTATATAAGATGGAGGAAACAGGTCTGAAGGTGAAAGTGGATGTGGTGAAGTATGGCTGTTGGGCAGGGTTTGGGATTAGATGTTGAGGAATTCTTGGTTAGAGATAATATAGTCTCTATAAAATAAGAGTTGAACTGTATTGCAGTTTTGAGTAGTGAATTATTGAGACAGAGGTTTGGGTTGAATTTTTGGCCAGTTTCTAAGATTTCTTTATAGGATGTCCAAAATTCTTTAAAACTGTGTTTAGTATCATTCTGAAAGTTATTATAGTATAGTTTTTGTCTTCATTTATTTGCTTTTAATGTGATTGTGAAACATTCTGAAGTTTTCAAGATATTGAGGTGTTTTATATTTCTGCCATTCTTCCCATGTCTTTTCTCTATCCTGCATTAGCATGCTACTCAATTTGGATAGCCATATTGCATTATTTGTCTTCAGCCTCTTCCTTCTAGGAGGTGCAAGGCTATTTAGGATATTTATAAAAGTTCTGTTGAATTCAATTACAACATCATCTAAGGGGAGGATTTTTAGGAAGTTTCAGTTAATAGATGATAGTGTAGTAATGAAGATTTATGAGCTAAACTTGGAAATGTTACATGTTGTTTTATAAAGATGCTGTTTAACTGGATGTCTTAGATATCTGGTCATATAGTTTGGAAGATGATCACTGAGAGAGTTTGACATTGTACCTGGTATGGAGTATTTGCTAGAGTCTGATACTAGGATCCAGTCTAATAGAGAAATTAATGTCTTGCTATAATCTGTGGGGTTACTAATTAGTTGTGTGAAACCATGCTAGATGTAGGTGTGCTAGAGATCATGTCCACCAAACTGATATTAACATCAGCTAATAGTATTTTTTCTTATGGAAATGTTATGGATATCCAGTTAAAGATATCTTCCAGTACAGCTGTATTGTCAACAGGAAAATAGTACATATTTGTTTATAACTGCTTATTTTGAGGAAAGCAATAAGAAGCTCTGCTGAAATTAATTGTGGTATTGGTTTGCTGTAAGCAGAAATTTGGTAGATATTGGGAAATATTAAAGCAATGCCACAACCTTTCCTCTTTATATAGTCATTACAAATGATATTAATAGCCGGGAGGTATAACTTCAGAGTCATTTTTCCTGTGTTTAAGCCAAGTTTCAGTTACAGCAAGAGCATCAGGTTTATGTTGTGTAATCCAGGCATGAAGTTCAGTAGTTTTATTTCTTATATTTCTAACATTTATTGCAGGAAAAATTAGATCACTAGGGTTGGGGATTGGCTGTTGTTGGGTTACAGAAGTGTGTGGGAGAGAATAATCTTTGTGTTCATTGTGATAGGTGAGGCCATGATTAGGGTGTTTATCTCCTCCTAGAAGGATTTTAGTATATCGAAGAATCATGCATACCTGTTTTTTGAAGAGGATTCTTGCACTTAATCTTGTTTTGGTTTGAGTAGAAGTACAACTAATCAGTGTATATTTGGAATAAAGGTGAGAGGCAATATTAAATAGGTTTGGTGCAATATGTGGGGAGTGTAAATAGGAAGTATCAAAAGGTGGTTGAGACAGAGTTGGAGAAATGTTGAGAGATATTATTGAGTCATAGTAGGATGAAAGATGGCACATTAGGAGAAAGGAATAGAGGATGAGCTGAAGAGTAGTATAATTATGTTCAGGAATCTGTATTTTTATAGATGTCAGGTAGTGAAGAAGTAGCAATGAAGAAGGAAACAAGAAGTTGTAGGACAGTAGGAGACTCAGTGATGGTGGATTCTTAAAGCTAGAGTAGGCTAGGTAAGTAGACACACATTTTCAATAAAAGTAATTTTTACTCTTCTTTATGAATAATGACCTCCTCACCACCACCCAGCATGGATTCTGACCCAGCCATAGCACTACTACCACTCTCCTCTCCTTCCTAGAAACTGTAAACAAGGCATGTGACTCTGGTCTTACTGTCTCCACCCTTCTCTTAGACCTCTTTAAGGCTTTTGACACCATCTCTCACAATCTTCTCTCACTAAACTCTCTAAACTAAATCTATCCCACTCCACTATCAACTCGTTCAGCAGTTATCTATCAAATAGGCAACAAGTAGTTAAGTGGAAAAAAGCTACTTCCCCATTCTTAAATACTCCTACAGGTGTGCCCCAGGGCTCAATTCTAAGTCCTCTTCTATTCAATATCTTCATTAACAACTTCTATCATGCCATCCCTAATGCAAACCTCATCCAATATGTCGATGACTCGACATTAGTCTGCTCTGCCACCTCCACTTCCTCATTAATAAAATTAACCCAAAATACCTTCTCTTCTACTGAACAATGGATGCTAGATAACCATCTAGAACTAAATGCAACCAAGACTAAACTAATGATATCCCTCCCTTCCAAAACCACCACCCTAGACAAAAACTCATTCTCTATCACCATCAGAAACAACACACCTCTTGAAATAGTCTCTACTGCTAAACTATTAGGAATTCTCATTGATGATCAGCTAAAATTTGATTGCCAACTACAACTAAATATCAAAAAAACTCATAAGAAACTTGG
The DNA here is from genome assembly GCF_019279795.1 of Protopterus annectens. Classification (NCBI taxonomy): domain Eukaryota; kingdom Metazoa; phylum Chordata; order Ceratodontiformes; family Protopteridae; genus Protopterus; species Protopterus annectens. The sequence goes on along the minus strand of NC_056731.1, from coordinate 1,282,966,788 downwards.
CATGCTCTACCACCACAACTGTTTCATCTATCCCTCCACCAGACTCATTCTTGCTAACACCTACCTCATCCCTTCCCTCCTGTATGGTGCATCTATCCTTACAAATATCCACTCCTCCCTCAAGACAAAGCTCTCTTCCTGTCACTATAAAATTTCAAGATTTGCAACAGACCACATATCCAATACCCACCACTGCATTTTCCTGTGCCAGCTGAACTGGCTTGAGTTACCCAATTACCTTATCTAAATGCAACTTATCCAAGCACAAAAACTTATTTTCAATCCCTCTCTTTGTCCGTCCCTTGCCTCTACCTCCCAAATGTATCTTCCTAACAGATGTCTATGATCCAACTCCCAAAATCTAATAGAACTACATAAACCCACCCGTATCCCCCAGGCAAACATATTTTATCCTTCTGTCTAGCATGCCACTGGAATTCTCTCCCACCCCTTATCCATACCACTAGCAGTCTCTCAGCCTTCAAAACTTTACTTCACTCACACCTAACCTCACAATGGGAATGTTCTTGCTCCCATCCTACATAATTTCCTTAACTATATTTCTTTCTATAGCCAATACATCTGTAATAATCTCCTTCAGCCTAAAAAGTCCTAATAATAACTCTCAGAATTAGAACATTTTGCTAATATCTTAATTTGTTTGTAAAGGATTTTTTTCCATATACTGTACTAACTTGCTGTCTCAAATGACAACTTACTACAACTGATATTATCTTGCAATTTATTCTAACTTTCATATTATAATTTGTAATGTTTTTTTTAAATTACTGCAACTCTTATAATCTTCCATTTCTCTAACTTTCATATTATAATTGTATAAGTCTGTAATTTTGCAATTTGTAAATCTTGTATCTTTCTGGAGCTTTTCTCCCTAGGACTTCACTGAAAACGGGTTCCTTGTGGCCCAATGGACTATCCTGGCAAAGAAACTGTAAATAAATAAATAAATAGTAAATAAAAAAGAAGAGAGGTATTTGTCCTGGTATCTTCTCTGGAATGTAAGAAATAGAGTGGTACTAAACTCTAGACTGGAGTATAATCGTGCTATCCCAAACAGAACCAAGACGCTATCCTCCAAAAAAGGAAGCCAATCTGGTGGTCCCCTGCCATAAACAAACTGCACAACAGAAGGAAGAAACTGTTGCAAAAGAGAGTAAAATCCCATGAGTGGAGGAGCTCCCTGATCAGCCTCAGTAAGAAGCTGAGATCCCTTATAAGATCCTACAAAGCTAGCTATGAAAACAAAATTGCCACTAATTCCAAGGACAACCACAAAGCATTCTATAGCTATGTCAAGACTCTCGATGGCAACACCCAGATCCACTCTGAGTTACAGCACAAAGGCAAGAAAATTACAGAACCAAATGATATTGCCAACATCCTGGCAGATAGGTTCAGTGCTAACTTTACCCCCCTCTCACCCACTAAAGGGTGCATATCTATACAGGAAGAATGCAAAGTCCCTGTAATCATAACTATGCAGGTAAAAGCTGCACTCTCTAAAGCCAAAAGAACAGCATTCATGGGACCGGACAACATCCCAGGCTGCGTTTTACACAAACTTCAGAACGAACTGGCTCCCCACTTAAGCACCATGTTCAATAATAGCCTCTCATTAGGCTTTGTGCCCACTAAAGGTGCACAGCAACAGTTATCCCACTCCACAAAGGGGGAGCCACCACTGATCCCGGGAACTATCGACCTGTTAGCCTGATGAGCCTGGTCTGCTAGGCCATGTAACGTATCATCATGGAACTCATAAACAAAGACATTGGTAACCTCCAAACTCTGGATCCCACCCAGTTCAGGTTTGTGAAAGGCAGATCATGCCTTCTGAACCTAATCGACTTCTTTGAGGCAGTCACCAAAGCTGTAGATGAGGGTGAGGTGGTTCACACAGCCTATCTTGACCTCACCAAGGGTTTCAATACTATCCCCCATTCTGGAATTATAGCTAAACTCACTAAACTAGGTATAAATCCCTACATCACAAGATGGGTTGCCAACTGGCTCACTGACAGAACCCACACTGTAAAAGATGCAGACTCCAAATCTGACCTCAAAGCAGTGACAAGTGGAGTACCACAGGGTTCCATCCTGGGACCACTCTTGTTTGGTATCTACTTCTCTGAAGTACAGGCTAACACAGAAGACCTCTGGCTAATGAAGTTTGCAGATGACTGCAAACTAGGAGCCATAGTGAAATCCACAAATGATGTGGACATCCTATAGAAGGGCCTCGCTGAGACAGATGCCTGGTGTCAGAGCCATGGCCTCAAGCTTAATGCCAAAAAGTGCAATGTCATCCCCTTTGGTAAAAACTCTGTACCCATGAGCTACCACATAGGCAGCATTCTACTTAACACCGAATGCGTGATAAGAGACCTTAGGACCCAGGTGGACAGTACTCTCTCCTTTGATAGTCACATCGCCACAGTAGTCAGGAAGTCCTTCTACGTGGCACACCTCATCATAAAAGGGTTCTCATCCAGGAAAAAAAGAGGTCATTGTTTCCCTCTACTCGACACTCATTAGACCCATTATAGAGTACAACGCCCCTTTTGGAATGTACCTCACAACACATCTACAGCAGCTGGAAAGGCCACAGAAGTACCTCACAAAGAGGATTACTGGCCTCACACAAATGCCCTACACTGACCCCTCAAAAAACTCCAGCTTTACTCTGTAGCATATCACCTACTCCGAGGTGATCTCTGCCTAATATATAAAGCTATGTCAAACCCAGAGCTGTTGGACATGCTACACCTAAAGAAATCCCAATCCCTCCGAGCTACACGCTCTAGGGACTTAAACCTTGTCACCACAATAAACAGAACATGCTGGAGGGATAGATTCCTGTCCCAGAGACTTTCCATACTCTGGAACAGGCTACCCATCTATGTCAAGCAAAGTTCTTCATTAGCACTCTTCAAGAAAAATCTTGATGAGTGGATGGCAAATAAGAAATACACCCCGGGTATCACTTCTGTGTATCTGCTCGACAGTGGCACAGAAAAATAACTTTCTTGGGTGGCATAAGCCAGAGAACCTTGTTGGCTAGGCTTATGTAGGCCCTTGGGCCAATAGCCTGGTACCTACCTATGAACCTATGAACCTATAATAATGTAGTCAAAATAAGAAGAAATGAGATTTTATTTGGAAAGAGAAAAAGATGCAATATGGACTAGGGATATTAGGGAGGGTTGTGATTCTAAATGGAAATAGTGCAAAACAGTATGAGAGGGAGAAAGATAGTTGGGAATGGGGCTAAACATTAACTAGAGATAGGAAAGTGGGGAATAAGAAACAGAAGTGAAGGTATAGAAGTACTGAGGTCATTTTGGGAGGATTTTGGAATAAGGGGCACAAGTGAAATGTGTATGCAGGATGTATACTAACAGAGAACCACAGTCATGCAGTGTAAATATACAGTCGTGTCAAGCAAATTGTCAGGACATGGCACTACACTGATAAGCAAACTGTAACACTACTTAGAAAACATTTGTGGGATTAACCAGCATGTCAAAACAGTGTTGTTGTTGTTTGTCTTTTTCCTGGTTAGGGGTTGCCACAGCAGAATTCTGGTCTACTAATAATTGGCAGTAGATTTGTATGGTGCCAAGTTGCCAGCCCGACATCCAACCTTCAGCAAAGGCACGCCCATTTACACATGTCGTTCAAATACCACATGACTGCGGGGAGGACAAGTAGACTCCACAGAAAAGGCACTCCAGCCGAGAATCAAACAGGAGAACCTTTTGCTGTGAGGCAACAACGCTACTGCTGCACCACCGTGGCTTTCTCTTATGTCAAAACAGTCTAATATATACATATATATATATGGATCACCTTCAGATGCCCGAAATCGCATTTCACCGACACGGAATCCGACGGGTCGAAAACACCGACAACGCAGATGACCGACAAGGTGAGAACCCGACGGACTCGGTAAGTGTGCGATAGAGTGAGGGATTTAGTGTTCGGGAGCGGACAGGTAAGTGTGCGATAGTGAGGGACTGTGGGTTTAGGGGTGGGTTAAGTGAGTTATGGTTAGGGTGCAGGTAGGGTGTGTGTGCGATAGTGAGGGACTGTGGGTTTAGGGGTGGGTAAAGTGAGTTAGAGTTAGGGTGCAGGTAGGGTGAGTGTGCGGTAGTGTCGGACCTTAGGGTTAGGGTTTGGGTTAGGGATAGTGGATATGTTATGTAGTGTACTGTGTTGTTTACGTGTAGTGTGTTGGTGTAATGGTATTCGGTGTTTTGCGTTGTCGGTATTTTTGTTGTCGGTCTTTTGGTGTCGGTGATTTGTGTGTCGGCGGTTTGGCGTTTCGGGCATCTGAAGGTGATCCATATATATATATATATATATATATATATATATATATATATATATATAAGGGGTCCACTTTACATGACTGAATTTCAAAATATTGAATTTCATTTGACTGAGACCACAATACCTAATTTTCAAAATACTGGAAACTCATTTGAATGAATCTCATTATACTGAAAGTTTACAATGCTGAATTTCAAAATACTGAATATTAAGCCATAGACATGCACACTTACAACACCAATGACTAACTCTTTCCAAAACTTAAAAACTACTTACTTACCCTCTTAACAGAAACTGGACGATATAAAACCAAATTATGTGGAGGGCTATGCCCCTCACATCCTCCAATGTGGGGGGGCTGCACCCCCACCCCCCCAACTCTCTCTCTCTCTCTCTCTCTATATATATATATATATATATATATATATATATATATATGGTACGGACTCATTGAGTACATGCCCCGCATCCCCCCTAAGTTTCACAATCCAATTTGATTCCAGATCCCCAGTCCTGCTACGTATATCTCCTTGTCTGACATTTTCATACACTCTGGCTACAGCTATAAACTTAAATTTATGCATGGCATTTGTGTACCACTGAAACCCAAGTTAAAGCTGAGGTCCATTAAAAGATAGATGCATACACACATAAAGGCTCATATTTCTTTCTATATTGTATTTTTATTGGAAGTTGTTGATTTTTATTATAATAAAATATAGTTTTCTCAGTATTTATATATGTGTTTTATAATGAGATACATATGTTGTACTGTTTGTTTAAATTTGTATCATGTGACTTTTTTAGAATTGTTTTAATTGATATAAAGGTGTGTACTGATTAGTGCTTCTGATACACCTGATGGTGCCTGTATGATGAACCTGATGGTGCCTGTATGATGAAAGTGCTTGTGTTACTTTTGGTGCACTGAAGTAAAGATTTAATCTGGAGATACCAGCCGTTTCTGTCTTTTTACTTTTTCGTTGGACTGCTTTTCTTAGACACAGCAAGTGAGTTTCATTTTGTGATAGTTTTTTGACATTTTTAAGTAGATTCAATGCCACATTTCATTCTTCTCCCAGGGAAGAATTCATAACATCCCCCATATATTTAATTCCCAAGAAGACAGCAGGCAGATTTAGAATGATTCAACATCTTTCATATCTAGCTGTGCTTTCTATCAATGATCTCATCTCTAAAGAATATGCAAAAGCCAAATAGGCAATGCTAGACAATGTGGGCAGCCTCATTAAAACCTTTCAGGATGCCTGGTTAACCACACTAGATAGAAAATCAGCACTCAAGCTATTGCCCATTACAAAGGAAGATTGCCCAAGTTTAACTTTTTCTCACAAAGGAGTGCTCTACTTTTTGATACTGCCATATCAATGGGGTGTGCAACAGCTTGAACCATTTTCAGAACTTTCAGTTCAGCATTACAATGGTGTTGGGAGTAGAGACTATGAAAAGCTGCTGCTATGCATTGTGTAGATGATTTTTTTGATCATAGATGAAGAGCTAGAATGCATTAAGCCAGCTATGGAAGCATTCTCGGTGCTTTGCAGAGACTTGGGAGTTCCCTTATTGGCAAAAAAAAGGTGGGTCTAGATCACAGTATAACTTTTTTAGGCACAGAAATTGATGTACCCAGAAATGCCTACAGGTTACAAGATGAGAAAATCAGCAAGTTAAACATGAGCTAGATGCCTTCTTATTTAGAAAGAAGTCACAAATAGGTCAAGTCATGTCCTTACTAGGTTCCTTAAATTTCGCAACTGGACAGAACATTTACAAGAGCCCTAGAGAATTTATTAAAAGGAATAAAAAGAAACAACATTGGGTTCATCCCTCCAGAAAAGTAAAAGTAGATATGAGGCTATGAAAAATATTTTTACAACAGTTTGAAGGGGTATCTCTGGGGCAGAATATTTGGGTATCTTTGGAAGCCTTGCAACTTTTCACAGACATAGCTGCAGGCTCAGGCAAAGGTGTTTTATTTTTTTTTTGGGGGGGTAGGTGGTTTGTGGTGTCTTGGCCCACTTCTTTGTTAGGTGATGTTGTGAAGGGCATCACCTTCTTGGAGATTTTCCCTATTTGGGTAGCAGTACATATTTGGCAAAAGGATCTCATGAAATATAGAATTATATTCTGTTCTGACAACAAAGCATTAGTGCTTATATTAACTCATTCACTCCAAGATCAGGGAGTTTGCACAGTAACATCCAATGGGTGGAGCCTACACCTTTTAACAGAATCAAATTATGTCTTTACATTTCAAACAAATGTTCATATCTCTGGAACCATGGGGTTATGAAAGAAGTATAAATGGTGAACTCTTCAGCACAAACTATTTTTATAGTGGTAGTATTCTTTAGGTTCTAGGTCTTAAACCAAATTTTATAAGTCTCAGTAAACACAGTAACTGTTATGTTTGTAATATTTTGTAAACAACGTACAGTATCTCAGCAACCACTTAAGTTACACACATACTGTTATCAGCATTTTATTCATCTAGTTTAGAGCTTTCATATGCGGCTAAGGAGTCTGGTCTGTGTTACTTGGTTGTTGAGATAATGTGAAATTATAGCTATATAAATTAATATCATAAAAACAACAGTTAGTATTTCTCTACCTGCACTAGACAGAGGTGAAATATTAATGCAGCTGAGTTTGCCACTGTGTAAGTTTTAAGATTAATTTTTTTAATACCTTGTACATAGCATAATTTTTGGTATCATTGATGCAAATATAAACAAGCAATAGTTGATGCCTAGAAACATCAGTAGGAGGTAAATGCAGATGTACCTGGAGGTGTCACTCGGATGTAATGAGTTAAGAAACAGAACATAATGCAATCATAGAATCTAAGCAGTTTTAAGACAATTATTGCTGCATTGTTTAAAAATGAACTTGTCCTTTGCAATCCAGCATGTCTCTGGCAAAGTTAATTCAATAGCTGACAGCTTGTTACATTTACAGTTTCACAGATTCTGCTCCCTGGGTCCAGAATGGCAAATCCCCACAACGATCCCTCATCATCTATGGCTCATTGCAGAAGAATGATGACTTTTATTATGGCAAATGCATGCGCTGTTAACACAAGGAGAACTTATATACTACAGCACTGAAGAACTTCATAAGTTATTACAGAACTCAGTCCAAGTCAGACAAGCACTGGTCCCTTGAATTGATCATTTGTTTTACTTTACACAGATGCTCAGTGGGTGATTCCCCAAACTTCATCAAATTGCAAGCACATGTTTTACAATGGATGGCTTGTTGTTTAGCACTAACTTTGTTCACAGATCAGTGGTCAACCAGGTTATTGATAAAGGTGTGGAGTCATTTCAATGGGAGCTCTAGAAACTCCAAAAAACCTTTAGGTGTGCATTTGCTTCTCATTTTAATCAGGGGAGTAAATTAATCGGTTAATAAATTACACTTGCTAATTTTACATGCCTCTCTTTTCACATGGCTGTATGTGGGGGCTTTCAACTTTAGTTCAGTTGGCATATACTTTATATCGGGAAGACATAACCCATGAGCAAGTAGTCATATGCTAAATGAAAGTCTGATCAGATGGGCAAAAGGTAGATGATTTTTCTTAATAAAGACAAAACATTGTTGGTGTGTCCCGTTCACTGGACATATACATCATGTACATTCAGTAGGTCATACCACACATTGGTGGCAGATTTCCAACATCCCAGTGAGCAATGTTTAACACTGCTTGAAGCAATCAAATGATCAAGAAAGTGTTAAGCATTCAAGGTAGATCATCTTGTGATGTAGAGCAAATGAGTGAGGCAGGGCAGGGCAGTATATAGATATTTTGAGGTGAACTGGCAGATGGAAATCAAGCATGTATTTGAATTACATAACATAGATTTCATTTCTGTCCTTGCAGATAAGTCAGTAATTCAGGGCATCAAACACTCCATTATACACAGAGCAGTTAAGAGATATGGAGTTAGATTTAACAGACTGAACATTAGTTTCACTCCCTGTTTTTTCAGTTAACTGGATAAGCATCCTGGGAATATCATGGCTAAAGTTACTGCCTTTGTTTGAGAATTTAATTAAAAGAAACCAGACATCCTTATGTCATAATTATTCATATAGGTAAAAATGATTTAACTGTTGTTCCAAAATTAATCATACTGAACAAAATTTTGGCTAACCTGAGAATCTTACAACTTTCAAGACATCGCTTTAGCCTCATCAGTTATATTGCCAAGATTTGTTTGGCACTGTGCTCACAAGCAGTTGGCAGTAAAGATTACTTGCAGGTTCCTGGATCTCAATTTTTTTTGAGCTTCCAATTTATTGACCTTTTCAGAGATTGAACGCCCTGACCTGAACAACCCGGACCTAGATTTTTATATAGAATAAGTAGTTTGCCTGAATGAGTTAGGCTAGGATCTTTTTAATCTGCAGTTAGTCTTCATTTTCCAAGATCTCCTTTGTTTAGTCTGGCCCTGACAAGCATAATTAGTTGACTAACAGTTTTGGAAAGAGTGGCAGCTTGAGGGCATCCTGATGAGCACAGGCTACAATTCCCTTTACATGTTGCCCCTCCTCTCTATCCCCCCTCTCCTTTCCAAATAGATTGTAATATTTGAGTATTAAGTATTTATGCCAGTGGGAAGTCTGGATGCAGTGCAGAACCAAGGAGGCACTATGCGCTCCCTGATTAGTAAACAAGCTGACCAGAGCAGACAAGTGGTACCCCAGCCAGCTCCTGTTGACCATTTGATTGTGTTTTTGTTATAGCTGCAATTTAAGATTCAAATGTTAAAGCTAAACTTTATTAAAATAGAAGTTATTTTGTTGTTGACAATATAATAAATGGTTGCAACAGCAACTAGATTTGGTCTCAGTCTATTTATTTGTATTTGCTCTGAGGTTTCTACCTGACAATAGGTGGTTTCAGTGAGAGTCTATTATGGTGCCAATTTCAGAGAAGGAATTAGGAAATGCACTCATTGATAATAACATTTCCTGGTTCAGAAGCCATTCCTTGGGACCTTTGGAGATTAGTAAAATATGATCCATTAGGAAAGTGGAGGTATTTTGTGAATAGGATTCATGAAGGCAACTTTCCATCCCATTCAGTGAGGAGGCAACTACTGATCCTATCCTTAAGATGGGAAGAACCCAACCTTCTCTGAATGTTATCAGCCCATTTCAGTCTTGAAACCTGATTATAAAGTGTTCATGGCTATATTAGCAAAAAGAATGACTGTATTCCTGCCATCCTTAGTGTATGGTGATGATTGCAGCTTAATAGAGGGGCAGTAGACACTTAACAATACTCTCTGTACTGGACTAATTTTAGGGGAACTCCCAGGTAACCAGAAGACCCCTTTTACTCTTACACTTAGACATGGAAAAAGCATTTGCTAGCATAGAGTGGAAGTATCTCTACATTCTCCTAAAGAAAATAGTCTTTCCCCAGTCATTCACAGAGCTCCTGCAAAATTTCTGAAGGGTCTAATGCTCCCGTAAAAACTATGTTTGGTTTGTCTGCTCTATTTTATATAATAAGAGGAAATAGACAGGTATACCCACTATCCCCAATTCTTTTTGCGCTATACCTGGAACCAATAGCTCAAGCCATAACAGAGCTACCATTACAGAGGTACAATTGGGGTGAACTGGATTTGTGAATTTCCCAGTTTGAGATGATATTATGTTATGACTAACCAATCCTGATCATGATCTGATGATGCTATTTCATGCTATAAGGGATTTTTGAGAGCTATTAGGTTACACAATCAATTTTCAAAGACCAAAGCAGTTCCAATTAATAACCTATCAGCAGGAGACAGTGGAAAATTATCCTTTTTTGAATGGGCAAAATAAACCTAAGTATTTTGCAGTATGAATAGCACACTTTTGGAAAAGATCAGTGGATTTTACTTACAGTGAAATTAAAAAAAATGATTGTTCAGTTTTAGAGGTGGAGGGTTTTAGCCTTGGACTTCGATCAGAAGTCACTGGCTCTGAACTGGTTCATCCTTCCTCTCTTCCTGTATGCTATGCAAGCATTGGCCTCTTCTCCTCCTCCTCTGATGGCAGTGCTAAGGCATATTACAAAGTTGGCAAAGGTTTTTCTTTGGAAAGGCTGTCATCCATGGATAGGCTGAGAAAATCTGGAAATATCTGTCAGGTTTGGTGTTCATTTCTGAACTTAAGGTTTTAATGGGCAGCAATAATACTAACTATTGTCTGTAAGATTCTATCCGATTGTATAAAGCTACTCAAGCCCGAACACTCTAACCCAAAGATTCCTGGAGTTCATAAACTCAAATGCCATGGAACAACTAGTCACCATCCCCACAAGAGGTGAAAACATACTTGATCTCATCATCACGAACATGGGATCAAAATGTTCAACACCGGAAGTATACCCTTCACTGGTGAGATCAGATCATAAACTAATCTCGCTGGAGGTCCTCATCCCGCCCCCACCTGAAACAAAAAAGACCACAGTGAAAAACTTCTCAAAAGCCGATTTCACACTTCTAAAAACTAGTGTGGTCTCCTTTAAAGCTCCTGAGCCAGTGGTAAACATTACTCAAACCGCTGAATCACTTACAAATGCCTTCTACCAGCACCTACAGGACTGCATGGATCAGGCAATCCCAAACAAAACTAAGACTCTCTGTACCAAAGGCAAGCGTCCAGTCTGGTGGACCCCAGCCATAAACAAGCTCTACAACAAAAGGAGGAAGCTACTACAAGATAGAGCAAAATCCTTGAAAGGTAAGACACCTTTGATCATTATAAGTAAAAAACTAAGAGCTCTCATAAAATCATCCAAGGCAAATTTTGAGAGAAAAATCGCCAAGGACTCTAAAGACAATCATAAGGCCTTCTTTAGCTATGTTAGAAACCTAGGAGGAAACTCCCAGATATGCTCAGAATTAGTTCAAAATGATGTGAAAATTACTGAACCTACACACATTGCTAACATACTGGCTGACAGGTTCAGTGCAAACTCCCCCCCCCAAAAGGAGAGATATCTATTCCAGAGGATTGTAGCCCCCCAAACATCTCCAATGCCCAGGTGAGAACTGCCCTCACTAAGGCAAAAAACACAGCATCCATGGGACTGGATGGTGTCCCCGGCTGTGTGCTTCATGAACTCAACGAGGAATTAAACCCACAGTTAGGACAGCTGTTTAATCTTAGCCTCACCTCAGGATACGTACCCAAGGAGTGGCGCACGGCGACTGTGGTCCCACTTCATAAGGGCGGTGCCTCCACAGACCCTGGAAATTACCGCCCCATTAGCTTGACAAGCCTTATCTGCAAAGCCATGGAGAGGATCATAATGGAACTCATAAATAAAGACATAGGGAACTTGCAGACTTTGGATCCAACCCAGTTTGGCTTTGTCAAAGGCAGATCCTGCCTCTTAAACTTGGTTGACTTTTTGAGACAGTCACCAAGGCCATTGATGAGGGAAAGGCAGTCCATACAGCCTACCTCGACCTGGCAAAGGCCTTCACACAATACCCCACTCAGGTATCATCGAAAAACTCATCAGCTTGAATGTAAACCCATACATCACAAGATGGGTTGCAAACTGGCTAAGCGACAGAACCCACAGGGTCAGAGTTGCTGGAGCCATGTCAGACTCAAAGCCTGTCACAAGTGGTGTCCCACAGGGCTCAGTCCTGGGTCCACTCTTGTTCGGCATCTACTTTTCTGAAGTACAAGCAAACACAGGAGGGTTATGGCTGACAAAGTTTGCAGATGACTGCAAACTGGGCCATAGTCGAAAACACATCTGACACAGATATCCTCCAGAAGGGCCTCACAGAAACGGATAACTGGTGCCAGAGCCATAGCCTGAAGTTAAACGCCAAAAAATGCATAGTCATACCCTTCGGGAAAAACAAGGTTACCCCTAGCTACCATATAGGTGACAATCCACTGAGCACAGAAAAAGTCATCAGGGATCTGGGGACCCAAGTTGACAGTAGTCTTTCGTTTGACACTCATGTTGCTAAAGTAGTTAGGAAAACCTTCTATATCACCCACCTGATCATGAAGGGATTCACATCTAGATCAAGGGAGGACATCGTCCCCTGTACTCATCACTCATTAGACCTATGATTGAGTACAATGCCCGTTCGGAATGTATCTGACCAGACACCTGATGCAGCTTGAAAGGCCCCAAAAGTTCCTCACCAAAAGGATAAAGGGTCTCAAAATATGTCTTATGCTGCCCGACTGAAAGAACTCCAGCTTTATTCAGTCTCATACCGCTTGCTCAGAGGTGACCTGTGCCTGACATATAAGGCCATGTCAAACCCAGATTTGATGAATATGCTTCACCTCAAAAATCTAGATCCCTCAGAACCACAAGGGCGGGAGACTTAAACCTTGACACGGTTATAAATAGAACGTGCTGGAGGGACAGATTCATCACCCAGAGACTCCCTATGCTGTGGAACAAAATCCCGGTACATGTGAGGCAGAGCACCTCGCTGGCCTTGTTCAAGAGGAATCTTGACCAATGGATGGGAGATCGCAGATATACCCCAGGGATTACTTCAGTGTCACTGCTTGACAGAGGCACAGAAAAATGATAGGCATAGTTTTTATTCAAACTAAAGGGGTGGCGAAAGCCACATAACTATGGGCTAGGCTTATAAATGCCCTTGGGCAGATAGCCTAGTATGAACCTATGAACCTATGAACCTATGAACATAGAAGACTATGGTAATTGAAGTGATAAACCTCCTGTCACTCTCTGATTATCTGTTGGCAGTCATTATAAAATGAACCCATCCAAGGCATGCAACTTCATTTGATAAACTTAAAAAAAACAAAGTCATGCCTTATTTAAAACTCTTCCCTTGACTCTTAAATGCAGCATTGATTAAAAGCTGGACTCACAACAGGCAAACAAAATGCACCTTTATCATCTAGTAACTGAAGACAAAAGAAGACGGAGTTGCAATACTGGAATCAGATGATAAATGGGGCATTTTGGAATGGCAGACAGTAAAAGTAAAATATAATCTTCTCCAGATTTTGCAGTTTGAATTCTTAGGATTGCCAAATGCCCTAAAAGCCTATGGAATGGTACCGGAAAGCTGAATTGAGGGAGGCTGGTCTCATTATATTAGTTAAGAATTTATGGAGGGCACTGAATTTTCTCAGCCTTGGGTATTAGGCTATTATAAATCTCTAGCAATTGTCAAATACCCAGTAATTAACAAGATTAAAGCTAGTTGGGAGAATCGGTTGAGAATACAAATAGTTACTAGGTCCTAGATTAATCATTTATCTGCAGATTACGGCAATGCAAGATAAAAATTTAGAATTTCTGGAAGGGGGTGCCTATGCAAGTGTTTTTATACACTGGTCAAATTGAGTAGAATTTTCTTTGTACATAGCGATAATTGTTGGAGATGCAAGAAGATGGGGATGGAACATTAGACCCATATAGTCCTCACCTATCCAAAGCTTAAAACCTTTGAAGATCTAATTGGGATACTGATTAGCAAGATACTTGATGAGGAAATCAATATTGTTTCACACCTTTATCTTTTGGCGTAGCATCCATAAGCAACCTTAATCCTCTTGCATTGACTTTTATTCACATTGAAAATCTGAACATGGAAACAGAAGGTTTTGCCCAACATTCCTGAGCATAAGTCTATATATTGAATGAAACAATGGCAGCTGAGCATGCATTAGCCATGGGAAGCCTTAACTCTAAAATATTGCTTAAATGGAGAAAACTATATGAAAGGGGGTTGTCACTAATCAAAGTCCTAGAGTTTGTTTTGTTTTGCCTGAAATCCTTATAAGTCTATCAAATGGTTTTATAGAGCTCCAGGAAGATTACTTAAGATTTTTTTTTTTTTAGAAATTTTCCTCGTGTCTAATGACAAGATTACCAACTACTGTATTTTGGTGACACACTCATCCCTACTATTTCTCTTCGCTTGCTGTCAAATTTGCTTTTAAGTAGTTCTAGATGAACTAGTCTTTTTTATGTGTTTCTATAAAGTTTTAATTTTAATTTTATCTTTATTTCATACAACCAGTTGTTAAATTTCATTTTATTTTAATAGTGCAGTTGAAATGTTGAGATTTTACATCTGATATATCAGCTTCCAAAAATTAGCTTCACAAGTTAATTATCAAGTAAGTTTATAACCTCTGATTTAGACCCGGATTTGATGTAACATACTTTGAGGTGAAAATTTCCTGTTGTATAAAGTGTATAGACTAGTACTTATCATCTGATCTGGATACTAAGTTAAAAATTACTTGGTGAACTATGCATGCTGAGATTCATAACCACACAAATTGTACAATCTGCTTTATAATAAACAGGCATATGGTAGCAAAAAATGAAGACATTCAATGCCCTCTTCACACACAAGATAAAGTAGCTAGACGCCCATCCTCCCAAATCAATGAAAAATATTCATAAACTGTTATAATGTTATCCAGTGTAATGGTCAGTCACACTCTGCTCCATATATAAGAAGGTATGTAAGCTAGAAGCCTTTCTTCCCCCAAAAAATAAAAAAATAAATAAATAATAACGTGCTGCACTCTCACTATTATAAGTGCTCCAGAATATCTGATGTACTGTTCAAACCCCACCCCCTATCACATACTAAGTGCACAATCGCTTATTGTTTTGGTCTTCTCTCCCAAAGGTAAGAGTTAATCAGGTGACCCAATCATGAAAAGTAATCTGCTATTTATAAGTAATCTGGGGATTAAATCAGCATAATACTTCATTATTTACCTTTCATACTGTTTGTGCTAGTTGCATCTGTTTTGCAGTTTGTAACAGTTTGATAAGTGCTGCCCAGTAAGTAGTAAATGTAAGCTACCTGTCATTGTCATATTTCAAAAGTGTGAACAGAAAATAAGGCCCGTCTTATACGGATTTTACCAGATTCTTCTTCTTGTATGTAACTAGACGTGATGCTATATAATAGCGGCTGCCTTAAACTTTAAAAAGGAAAACATAAATTAGTAAAATATCACATGAACAAGGTTTACAAATGCTTATACAACTGTCAATATAGTAAAACAATCTATACATTTTGGAGGTTATGTAATTTAAAAAATGCTTGCACTGTAATGTGATGTACTGTGTTCACAGTCCAGTACTCAATACATGTACACTATTGACTAATAATATTTCCAAAGGAAATCAATGCACATTACTAGCAGTATTGAAAGCATTCAGCAGCTTGTGTTTGCAAAAGAGGTTAATCAAATCCAAACTCAGACTGTCAGACTTCTGTACTGTAGCACAAAAGAGGTTTCAGAATGTAAGTATCCAAACCCTGGAGCAAGAAACCCAAAATAATCAGAGAGCAACAGTCACAAAACATGAACAGCTTCAATACCTGCATACTGCTGTTTGTTTGCTGTAGATTATTAGCATTGTTTCTGCATCTGTTTTACATGGCTGTCTATGAACAAAACATGTTTTTTCCCTATATTTTGTCTGTCCATACCTCCACTGCAGTGTGGATCATAGCTCCAAATGTCATATATATGCACAAGAAAAGCAAATTACAGCAAGAAAACAGATACAATGCTCTGCCCACACCTCATGTCAGATAAAATGAGTACAGAAGAGTGAATGGACGGATTAAAAATGAGAGGGCATTAATCAGTTTGTTGAGGTAGTCATAGATTGAACAGAAATCTGATGCTGTGATGAACAATATGCCATTGAAGCACATAATGTAGATCCCCCCTGGACAAGGTAAACTTGATGTGGTTAAGGATGAGAAAATTACACTAAACCAATGTCTTTGTGTTTACTGAAATAAAATGCACTGGGATTGACCATTTTACATCAGATAATTGTATCTGCTGTCTAAAAGAATCTTGTAGAAAAATAGAGAGGTTTTCATCATTAAAAGAGTACCAAAAACTCAGTGCTTGGTCACAACCCAAAAATGTTGTGATCATTATCAAACTCCAAGGCAAGCTATTCAACATTACAGTGATACAAGTTTATGCTACAATAAAAGATGCCAACTGTGATGAAGTTAATTAGCTTTATGAGGACCTTCAGCACCTTCTGGGCATAACACCAAAAAGAAAATGATGACACTTTCATCATATGGAAATGGAATGCTTGGTTTAAATGAGGTTGTGCCTTTAAAACCTGCCCTACAAAAAAGGCGGGTAATGTATTGAATGTTGATTGGTTGCTTAAAGATTTAAATTGTGGAGTTTCTTTCATTTTAATTGTCTGATGAAGGGTTGTTGTACCCGAAAGCGCTCACCACTTGGATTTTATCGTTTTATTAAAGAAGAAGATTTTTCCATAGCAGTGTCTTGCCATTCATTTTGTTTTTTGCTGCTATTTCATTTTTGTTTGGTAAGACTTTGGCTGGAGCACTGAACTTTCTATTTTATTGACTGCTGCAAGTTTGTGTTCTATTGTGCCCAGCAGGCTATGGAGGGAGAACTGCAAGGTGCTTTATTGAAAAAAGGGAACCACTGTGAAGAACGCCAAAGAGCTGTTCCGTTTAATAAGACTTTTGATTATATGTGCCAAAAGAATCCTCTGCTTGATCTTGGTTTCATAGTCAAGAGAACAGAACTTGAGGTTAGTAAAGTTCCAGTTGCAACGGACAAGAGATTTGATGACTTACTACGTGATTTGAGCTTCAAGGCTGGTAGGTTACAGAGACTTAAATGGCAGACCTTCCACTTTGAGGCTTGTCAGCAGTATGGAATCATACCACGGGGTATGAGAATTCTGTGCATGCCAACTCAGGGTGATCGTTACCCTGAGTTATTAGCACAATGGCAAGCACTGAATATTGAAACTAGCTTCAAGTACATGGACTTGATCAACAAGTTTTTTGCTCCGGAGATGTTGGGGCTGCAGAAGGAAGTGGAAGTACTACAAAATAAACTGGCAACTGATTTTAAAGAGAGCGATCATCTTACCAAACTTAATGCTTTACAATGTGACCTCATGGACAACAACGAGAGGCTACGGGGTCACAAAATAAGTAAGCTTAAACGAGACTTTGAGGATTTCTCGTCAGGCAATATTTTTGTCTGGCCGAGAAACAAGGGGTCCTTGTCCACAGCTCACGTAAGCGCATCCGGTAAAGCAGTTAGATGACAGTATGGAGGAAATACAGGAAGGGAACATAAGGAACCATCTATCGTAGGAGCGATACAAACCACTCCTGAGGCATTGACAATATTACAAGTAGAACTTTCAAAGAAAGGGGATGACCTACAGGATAGTTCATCCGTTAATAAACATGTACAAAAGGAAGATTTGTCTGCATCAGTTGAGGAACCTGTTTCTACGGTGCCAGCAACAAACACTTCAACTGAGCCTTTATCGGATGAATTTAGAGAGCAGGGAGCACGACCTAAAATGTTGCAAGGGCGGCAACATTTTTTTGAGAGGCTACCAGCTCCGGTGAAAAAACGAGGAGCTTGGAAGAGGTCATTGAGCGAGGGGAGGGATCCAAACAAGAGGCGGAAGGTCCTGGATTGACTGATCATAGTTCTATTGGTATGGTACACAATTTATCAGCATATATTCTAAGTGAGGATGAACTATTTGTTCTTAACAAAGGTTTGACTTTTGTGCCTGGGAGGGCCAGCGTTTTTAACGAAATTATCATGGACATTATGTTGTTTTGTAGGGGTTTGGCGCTTAGATGTATGTACAACAATGATATTAATAATTTAGCTGATGCAAATGCTGTTAATACGTTGAAAAAACCTAGCACTTATGTACCGCCTTTCACCCCAGCGATGAACCTGTTTATTAATAGCTGTGAGAGAGATTTGTTGAACTATTTTAAAAAAGGGGAATTCAACAAGTTTTTTAACCTTACTAGAGAACAACAGGCAGCTTTGAGGTCACTATCTAACAAGCAGGATATAGTTATTAAAAAGGCAGATAAAGGAGGGGCCGTTGTGGTAATGGATACAGAGGAGTATAATTTCAAACTGCAAGCTTTGTTGTCTGATAAAGTTACTTATATTCCTATTAATCCAACCACAATAGTAAGAATAATTGAGGGGGTACATAAAGAGCTAAAGAAGCTCAACTTTGAGATGATGATTGATGATGATTTATTCAGGTTCTTGATGGTAGAAAAGGCAACCACTCCTATATTCAAGGCATTACCGAAGATACACAAATCACCCAGTGACCCGCCCTTTAGACCCATTGTCTCGGGTCGAGGGTGGGTCACTGAAAACATATCTATATGGCTTGAATTCACCCTAAGACCATTTGTAGAAAGAATATCAACTATATTAAAGGATACTAGAGGTTTTTTGCAAGTAGTGAGTGAATTTGAACAAAAGACTGAGTATAACCAAACAATAATGGTTACTCTTGATGTTCAAAGTCTTTTTACTGTGATTAGTAATAGTTATGGCATACAAGCTATAGAACATGTATTATTAGATATGGGTGAGGAACAGTATAAAGTGAAATTGGTTACTACCTTACTATCTTTAGTCCTGGAGAATAATGTATTCATAGGGGGCCAACAAGCATATAGGCAGGCACAGGGGGTAGCCATGGGCACCCCCTGTGCCAATACTTATGCTAATTTGGTCCTTTTCTTTTGGGAGAGAGAGGTTATATTTAATAATAAAGATTGGATGCAGTATATAGGAGCCTACACGCGTTTTGTGGACGATGTTTTTATATTTTGGCAGGGAACTGAAGATATGCTATATAGTTTTATAGAATATCTTCACTCCACGACTACATTCTTTAGATTTAGTTTAACACATTCCAAAGCAAAGATAGATTTTCTAGATGTAAGGATAGAACGTACCCAGCTAGGATTTTCTTCTAGTTTATTTAGGAAAGATTGCTGGAAGAATCATCTACTATGTTTTGATAGCATGCACCCCAGGTTCATGTTTCCCAATATTGTACAAGGCCAGGTATGTAGAACATCTAGGCTGTGCCTGGAAGATGAACAATATAAGAGAGAGATAGAGGGGTTGAAAACATGCTTTAATTTGAGAGGCTATGATGAGAAAATGGTCAATAGGGTAGTGGATTCCAGCTCAAAGAAAAGAACAAGTAGTTATAAACCCTGGCTGAGACAAAGTAGGACCGGTGAGGATGCCATACAGCAATATAGGAGATCTAATGATAACAGGCTATACTTTACATATAGTAGCAATATTAACGATATAAAGAATATAGTAGGTAAAAATTGGAATATATTGAGGAGTGATGCCAGGTTACATGATTTGTTGGGCCCTAGACCGAACTTTGGTTATAGACGTAACACAAATCTGAAGGATTTGCTTTGTAGAGAAAAATCTGTGTCCACACAGAGACCTTTTATGGATAGACCAGGAACAGTACCATGTGGTATTTGTAAGGCTTGTAACAGCATCAATAAGATTTCCACTTTTGTACACCCACTGAATGGACAACATTTTCAGTTTAAGGCTAGAGCCACATGTAGAACAGCTAATGTGGTGTACCTAGCTGAGTGTTCACAATGTTCTGTATTTTATGTAGGGATGACAAATAATATGCTGAAGGTTAGAATACTACAACATCTAAGTTCCATTAGGAATAAGGACCAGCATAATGCCCTATACAGACATTTGGTGGAGAATCCAACACATACATTTATGTTTAAGGCTATTGTAAATGTGAAATTAGGTATTAGAGGGGGAGATATCAAATTACTTACAGAAACACTTGAGACAAAGTGGATTATTACATTGTCATCACATAGATATCCAGGTTTAAATGAGGTTGTGCCTTTAAAACCTGCCCTACAAAAAAGGCGGGTAATGTATTGAATGTTGATTGGTTGCTTAAAGATTTAAATTGTGGAGTTTCTTTCATTTTAATTGTCTGATGAAGGGTTGTTGTACCCGAAAGCGCTCACCACTTGGATTTTATCGTTTTATTAAAGAAGAAGATTTTTCCATAGCAGTGTCTTGCCATTCATTTTGTTTTTTGCTGCTATTTCATTTTTGTTTGGTAAGACTTTGGCTGGAGCACTGAACTTTCTATTTTATTGATACTGTTACTGTCTGGGAGTTGTCAACAAATATGTGCCATGCAGAAAGAAGACAAAATGTCTGCCTGTAGAGGCTTCTGAAGTGGCTGAGGAATGGAGGATAGCAAAAGGGAAACAGATAAAGAGATAAGTCTAATTACAGAGTTTCAGAAAACAATAAAGCATAAAAAAAAGCATTTATCTGAGTAGTGCTCAAGAAGTAGAAAATGATAATTGAATGGGAAGAAATATTTTCAAGATGAAAGAATATGCATAATGAAAGGCAAAGATGGGTGGTAAGCAGCCGAAACAGAATATATAAAGGCAAGGTGGTGGGAATATTCAGAAAACCTATAAAATAAGGGCCTTAACTTCACTGATGCATGCAATGGCATGTTTCCTGATCAACATCTAAAACTCCTGGCGATTGAAGTTAAGTGAGCATAGAAAGCCTTGTTAATATTAAGGTTATGGGAAGTGATTGAATTCCAGATGGACTGTTTAAAATCATGCAAAATGATGTTGTTACAGTGCTATTCATCATTTGCCAATCCTACCACTTTTTTCAACTTGGTAGGGAAATAATGGAGTGTGTGTCATACTATGTTCCTGGGCTGCAGCTTCTCCTGATAGTGATTGTAGCCATAAAACTAAAATGCGATTGTTTCTCTGCAGGAAAACTTTAGCAAATCTAGGTACGATCTTCAGGAATAAATGCACCATGATAGTGGCCATTGGATTAGAAAAGGTCAAGTTACATTCCACTCTCAGAAACAGCAATACTAAAGAGTGTTCGCATTATCAGTCACTTGCACTTGTTTCACATATTACCAAAGTAAATGCTCAAGATCTTGCCAGCTAGACTCCAGGAATATGTGAGACCTCCCACATTGATTTTAGAAGAAATCATAGACATGAAAGTATAATATTAGCTCTCATTTAGGAATCAAACCCAAGATCTCCAGCATACCATCCTGGTATTAATGCCACTGGACCAGCAAAATCTCTGGGCAGATTACTGTTGAGTAATCCCAAAGAGCTTTATCTTTTCCAGACAGGAAATCAACAGCACACATGCACACACACGCACACACACACACACACACACACACACACACACACACACACACACACACACACACACATGCTCAGACAATGACCTGTGCTTAGGTGCTGTTAGAATCATAGAACTGACAGAATATTAGCTCTCATTTGGGACTCAAACCCAAGACCCCCAGCATACTCGGAAGTAGGAAAACCAATGAGTAATGGAAAAATATTTACTTCAGTTTTGTTGATTACACCAAAAACTAGCATTTTTTAGAGAAACAGGAAATTGGAACAACTTATTTGCATTTTGAGGAACCAGAATGCAAGCCATGAAGCAATAGTTAAAACTGATGTAATTTGTTCCAGATTTGGAATGGAGTATGAGAAGGCTGTATATTATCACCCTATTATTTAATTTCTACTCTGAATATATCATGCAAAATGCTGGGTTAGAATAATCAGCTACTGGAATCAAAATTGCTGGGGGGATATTAACAACCACAGATGTGCAGATGATGTTATTATGATGGCTGAAAGTGATGATGAGGTTGAAGTATAAAGCAGAAATGATTTGCTGCACAACATAAAAAAGTATGATTATGTCATCGAGACCTATCATTTTTTTTGTTTTGCAAACAGATAGGGAAGAAGTGGAGTCAATTACAGACTTTATTTGCCTGGTCTCCAACTTCTCTGCAGATAGTGATCATAGCCATAAAATTAAATAGCGCTTGTTTCTTGGAAGGAAAACTTTAGCAAATTTGGATAGCATTTTAATGAAGAAGGCAGAAACAGATGGACTCAACTAAATGACAAAATAATAATGAAGTGACTGCATAATAACAGAACAATTTGATACGCATAGTTTGGAGAAAAGAGGGGTAACAAAGAAGTACGGTTTTGAGAACTGATAGTAAACTCCAGGGAGTTGTAAAGACAGTTTTACTCTGAAAGAATAATAGATTTTTGGGATACACATTAACAACAGAAAAAAATCATGAATGCTTAGGACAAGTAAAAGGTTATTATTTAAGAATTAGTAAAAAATGAAGGTGATGGTTTATTAAAATGTGTAAATTCGTGATTAGCTAGGGAGAAGATGACTTGGTGGGTTATGTGGTTCTTAGCTTCAGTTAGAATTTAGAATTCTGTATTTTTCATCTGATTACTGAATATAATACAGAAAGAAGACAATCTCTACCTTATCGCATCAGCATTAGTTTCTGCTATATATTCTTGGAAACATAAGAAGATAATTTTAAAGTAGTATTTATTTATATTTAAATACCAATATCTAAAGATGACAAAGGAGACCTAATGTAGTTCAACTCTCTTAAAGTATTACAACTAACCACATTGCAGTTGTTTACCCCATATTCTCATACCTCTTTTCTGTCTGTCTTACACATCTTTAAATGTTTCCATTCATCTATGCTTTATTGGTATATACTAGGCTAATGACCACTTGGCTCTTTATAAGCTAAGCCATGTAACCCAAATTTATTCCATTGTCTGTTTTGCCTTAGAGTTTTTAAAGGAGTGTATCCAACTTAGGGCATGATTTAAATGTTGCCACTGTCCATCAGAGACATAGGTGTCAAGCCATGGATGAATTTCTAATTTCCCATCCACTGGTCCAGTTTCTCCTTGAATAGGGTTAGGGAAGGACTCTACTTCACATGAATGGGAATCCTATTCCAGAGAATGGGAATTCTGAGACATTCATACATACCTACCCCTCCAACATGTTCTATTGAAACTGCAACCAAAGTATAAATCCTTGGATCTAGTAGTTTTGATATTGTTCATTTTGTGGTTAAGCAAAAGGTTCATCACAGTGGTATCCAAAGATGCCTTGTAGACCAGGTATAAATCAGAAATAGAGTACAGGAACAGGCCTTTGAGGCGGTATGCAAAGGGCATTGCATTTATGTCCTGTATTCTTTTTGTGAGGAACCTCTGTGGACATTCCAGTTGTTGCATGTACCTGGTCAGGTACATATCAAAAGGAATGTTATACTCACTGATGGGTCTGATGGGATCTGAGTATAATGGTACAATGACTTCACTGGACCTAGATGCCATGCCTTTACTTATAAGTATAGTAACACAGAATGATTTTCTTACTATCTTAGATACGTGTTTGTCGAGAGCCAGGTTACTGTCTACATGAGTCCTTAAATCCCTGACTACTGTGTCTGCTTTTAGGGGTATTTTATTGATGAGTAGATTCCCATGATGGCAGCTTCCCAAAAGGTATTATTATACATTTATTGGCATTTAGTTTTAAGCTCTGGCTTTGGCACAAATCATTTTTCTGTGTTAGACCTTCCAATAAAAATGTAGTATCTTGGGGAAATTTCTGTGATTGATTCCAGCTTGCAATCCTCTGCTAACCTGGTAAGCTAGAGGCCTTTGACATGGGCCTTGACTTCTGAGAGATAGATACAAAAGAGGTGTATATCTAGCTCAGAGCCCTGGGGGACTCTACCGGTGACCAGCCTCTTTGTGGAGGCGGTGTCTCCAATCTTAAACCTAATCTCCTGGGCCATATCTTTGAGCCAACTGGCAATCCAGTGGGTTACATAAGGGTTTATGCCTAACTACATGAGTTTGTTTACAATGTCTGAGTGATGTATTGTATCAAATTCCTTATCTGGGTCAAGGTAGGCAGTGTGCACTATTGTGCCCTCATCAGTTGCCTTGGTGACCTTCTCAGTGAAGTCCACCAGGTTCAGTAAACATGACCTGCCTTTGATGAAATCAAACATAGTTGGATCCAGAGTCTTAAGGTTTTCTATGTCATTGTTAATCATTAACATGATAATTCTTTCCATGGCTTTGTATATGAGACTAGTCAGACTAATGGGTCTGTAGTTCCCAGGGATCTGTTGATGGCTTGCCCTTGTGCACAGGGATGACCATTGTGGTTCTCCATTCACATGGTTTGTTCAGAAACTATGGTTGAATAATGACTCCAGTGGTCTTGATAGACCATATTTCAAGCTGTTTAGGAGGCATCCTGGGATAATATCAGGGCCCATCGAAGCTATATTCTTGGTCTTAGGGAATGCCTTTATGACCTTCTGTATTGAAGGGACATGTTAGATGGTACTTCCT
Organism: Protopterus annectens; assembly: GCF_019279795.1. NCBI lineage: Eukaryota > Metazoa > Chordata > Ceratodontiformes > Protopteridae > Protopterus > Protopterus annectens. The sequence goes on along the minus strand of NC_056731.1, from coordinate 1,282,942,225 downwards.
AGGAAGAGGCTGGGGGGTGAGTGGGGGGGGGGTAAAGATGGAGCTGAATTTGTCACCTAGAAGGTTTGCTATAGCTCCTGGTCATATGAATATGGCTCATTTACCAGCAGTTTGGCACACTTTTGTTTGCTGTATTTGAACTTTCAGACAAAGATGAAGAAGGTCTTATGGTTGTCTTTGGCCCTAGGATGCTATCTTTACCTCAAAATTTGTTTTACTGGAGTTTATTAGTCTTCTGGGCTGTCTATTCAGTTTAATGAGAGAGTTTTTATCATTTTTGGTGTTACGCTTTCTAATTTTAGTAATTACTTTTGTTGTTGTTGTTGTTGTACAATCTGTGTAATTTTGGATTCCACCAAGGTGGTTTGTATTTTTCAGTTATTTTTGGCTTACTTCTGTCAAGCACAGCCATCTCTATGCAATCACTGACATGGTTGTACAGAGCTTCTGTGAATAATTTTGCATAGACTGCTGTATTATCTGGGTTTGAAGGGGCTTAAAATGTTGACAGGTTATCACTCAATAAAAGGTAGTTTGCCTTGGAGTAGTTCCTAACTGTGACAGGGTTTACTTAGTTTACAGAATTTATTTTGATTTTGAAGGAGACTGCTTTGTGGTCTGACCTTGCCAGTAAGGGCATGATACTGAAAGGAGGGAGGGGGATACAGTATTCTTGCACATCAGTACCAGGTCCAATATGTTTGCAACTCTGGTAAGTGTATGCACTATCTGGTCCATGGAGTTTGTGTTTACAAAGTGAGCAATCTCTGAGGCTGCAAACCTAGGGTCATGAAGGATTCACAACTTACAGAATGGATAACAAAGGTCCCCCATGAGTATGTTATATGGTTGAATAGCAAGTGTATCCAGTAGGTCTAAGTATGAGATATGGCTTTTATGGGACATAGTGGCTGACCTGCAGCTTGCTAGTATATGGTATGGAGGAACAGAAGCACGTCATCCTATTTAACCAACCTAGAAGTATGCTTGGTATTGATGTAGATTGAGACACCTCCACCTTTAGTCCATGTCTGTGCAGTTGTTGATCTAAATGCCTGGAATGCACTGAAGCCTTACACTGTCGGGATACTCTCTGTGCCTTTAAACCATGTCTCAGTAACTGCAAAGACATCTGCATTCTCCAAGATGAGGAGAGCTTGGAAGGAATGAAGCATCTTAATTGGACTCCTGGCATTGAGTAGTAACACCTTTATGTACATCTTGCTATGTAGGAAGTTTTGCCAATTTGGCATTGCCTAAAAAAAGCTCTATGGGGGAAGACAATGTTTTATTCAATATTAGAAAGCCCAGAGGGGCAGGTACAGACCATCCTTGGAAAAGCAATGTGGTTGGTTAACCATGTCTTCCCATGCAAACAAATATTGTATCTCCCTAGACTGATGTCAGAAACTAAGCCGATTATTAAAATCAATCATCTTCTGCTCATATTATGGCATCGTCCTTGGTAAAGGTAGCATGCTGCTAAATTCTAGGTGCATATCAGCCTTTGACAAATAGCTCAAGAGCTCCATCCTGTTTCTCTTACTATAGTGTAGGGAGGTACATTTTAGGTAATTTACACCTACATGGACTATGACTGATTTATACTGTTACCTGCGGTACAATGACTTGACTGTGTGCATAACTTGGCAGATCATGGCCCCTGATAGGCAACTGAAAGTTATTTTATCTTTGTTCAGCCTGGTAAGGGGGTGTCATCAGTATGTCATAAAATGGAGCCCATATGACTTGAGTTCTGGGTAGTGTATTGGCTTACATTATGGGACTGGCTGTTGAGGATCCACTGGGCGTGGCTGTAAGGTGGTGTTACTGACTTACTGCTGAGTGCTTTTGGGTTTGCTAAGGACAGATTTTGCAGGTGGAATGTCTGGAAGCTGTTTGAAGTTTGGGAAGTTTGTATTTAAAAACCTTAGCAAAAGTAAGTCTGTGTGTGGGGTGGATACAGGGTGTGTGTTTCTGACAACAAGATTGTTATTTTGAGTGCTTGTAAGTGAGACTTTTGCCTACAGAGACAGTGTATATACATCTTTCACATATTGTGTTTTTTCTATGAGGATTAAAAGGTTGTCCATGGAAGTTGTATCAAGATACCCATCTCCTCCATGCTGGCTGAGGAAAAATTTGGAAAGTGCATATCAATAATATTGAGCCCTTTACTGGGTGAGCTACAGGGGTCTAGCATACAAGGGGTTAATATTGGGCTGACTAAGGGTGCTTTTGACCACACAAGGCTATATAATACTAAATTTAAGGAGCAGTGCTCATCAACAAGCAAACCAGCTGCTCTATTCTACCCAACGAGCAAATGAGTTGCCCTACACTCACTGGGTTGCAGATACGGTTTCAGACATCATTTTATTGGCAACATTTGGTTTCTAGGTATCTGTGTCTATACAAGGGCACTACTAACAGCAGCTGCATGATGAGCAGCTGTATGCAAATACGCTTAATTTATATAGGCACTTAAAACCCAGCAAACCGGCATCTAAGCCCTCTGACCAATAAAACAGCTACACTTATTCTTACCTGCTTTCCAACGCAGATAGAAGATGCCACCAACTACTGTCACTAATTGGAATACCCCAGTCTTTTTAATGTAAAAACACAAAAAAGATTGCTTGAAAGTGTATGATACCACAAAAAATTACTTTAACAAACAAGTTAGACAAGGTCATTTTAAGTCAGACAGCAGCAAGATAGTTTGAGCAAATGCAGTAATTTCTGCCTTAAATGTAGATAAATGTGGAATTAAAACAAGACGTCAGTGGTCAATCACTGAAATAGTTTTTGGAAGTGTGATTTGGGAATAAAAGTCTTAGTTTTTGCCTGCATGGCATGTGATGCAAGGAAATCTCTTCAGAGATGCAGACAAGGATGCCAAACATTGCTGAGCTCTGTGGGAATGAGCCAAATGTCTCATAAACGTGCCAAAATTATACAGGTACTTAAAACACAGGAAACTGTGTAGAATCCCTTCAGCACTATAACAAGTACAGCAATAAAACAATAAGTGCCGCCAACAAACACAAAGTAACAAATTACACAGCAACACTGGCAGTAAAGCTTCTCAAAAGTGGAGTTCAAAGCAATCGGCAAACAGTAAAATACCAGGGTACTTGAAAATTATTTAAACTGCAGAAATTGGCAGATGAAGCAAAAATAAAGGAGGAGCACTCTAATACAGTTAAATGAAGTGCAAAATAGTAAAATAAATTGTCTGTCTGCCAATGATGGCACAGGATAAATTCAGGACCCTCTCAGAGTGTGGTAAAGATGCCAATGAGATGCGAGCTCAGTGAAAATGACTGAGCAGCACTGATTTGTTAAGTGGGCTCTCAGAATTATGGATTTGAGTAAAACAATGGGTAGAAAAAGTAGTTAATTAGCTTACACAACTGACAATAGCAATCAAAGAGGGGAGGGAGGGACTTTAGTAGTCAGATTACCATAAGGGGTAGAAGGCAGAGACAGTAGCTTTTAAAACCACAACAGGTAAAGGTTGTCAGGGCTGGTAAAAAAAAAATGAGTTGCTGTAAATGCCAAGCAAACCAGATACTACATCTTGTAGTCCATTGTATTTCAGGTCTACATGTGAGCCAAAATGGGAATTAAAAATGTTATGGCCCAGAAACATATATAATTAATTAAAAAAGACCAGGAAAGCAATCCAATCAGAAAAAAAGATGTTGTGCAAACCAGATCCAAGAGCTTATATAGCACAGCCAAGACGCTACCAAGGCCGTTTGTGTTGCTCATGCCTGTTACTCTAAAAAAAAAATTGTCTCAGCTAAAGAACAAACTAGTTTACTTATAGCACATGCTCAAAGCTGCTATAACAAGCCAGATAATTTAGGCACTACAGCTTGCAGTCTGCAGTATTTTGGGTCTGCATATGAGCCAAAATGGTCATTACTACTGACAGTGAAAATATTTGCAGGATATGTTCCTTAGGATAACCTTACAACTTAATAGTCCTACTCTTCTTTCTGTGATATTTAGTTATATTATTGACTCTATCCCCTCCCTTATTTCCAGATGATGCCCATGGTCCCTTCCCTCTTCACTGTTACAACCATTTAACTACAACCCTGTAGCTTGCTCGCTGTCAGTATTATATGTCAGTACCAGATATGTTCCTTTCTTTTTTTTCTGTTCTAGTGTTTTCTGGCCACATTCTTTGTTTACACACAAGTATATGGGAGGGGTGGTTGAGGAGAAGGAAAGTCTGAATGACAAGGTCAAAGCTGAAATCAGAGGGGCTGCAGCCAACTGGCACAAAGTGTCAGGTGTACTGTATGACAGAAAAATGCCAAAGAAGCTGAAAAGCAAGGTGGAAAAAACAGTGGTGTAACCAGTACTTATGTATCTTACAGAAACATAGGCAGTAAAGGCAGAGCAGCTGAGGAGGCTGGAGGTGATGGAGATGAATTGCCTATGACTGTTAGTAGGATGCACACTTTGCAACAGACAAAAGAATTGGATGGATTGTGTGAAAGAAAACATGTGACAGTCAGGTATGCGTGCCATAGAAGGGAGGAGAATAGCGCTGAATCAAGAGAAATGGCAACAGATGCCACAACACTCTGACCCAAGGGAAAAATTGGTGTTGATGATGATGATTCTTTGTGCACACATGTGAACAAAGGGGACTTTCACAAATGTGGACAGCACAGAGACATCAAACTCCTTTCACACTGCATGAAAGCTATGGACGGGGTAAATGATAAATGCAAATGCACAGTAGAAGTAAGAGGAGAGATGAGCAGTCTGGATTCAGTTCAGGATGCAGTACAACTGACCCAGTGTTTTCAGTGGGACAGATTGTTGAGTAGAAGCTAGAGATGAGGGAGTAGTTTAACTGGAGTCTCCTAGACTTAGAGAAAACAGAGGACAAGGACCCAAACAATCTGATTCGGGCAGTTCTGCAATGGTTCGAAGGCCTAGAAACATTGATAGAATTAATACAGGCTGTGTACAAGGATCCAATGGCACAAATATAAAAAGTAAGAACACCAGGTTTCAGCTATAAACCCTCTGCTGTTTATACTGGTGGTGGACTGCATTAGCAAACAAACTGGAAGAGACAGATCAACAAATGTGCTGTATTCAGACAATGTGGCATTACAGTCTAACTTTGAACAAGAACTTCTGTAAATGTTGGAATGGAATGCAAATCAGAATGCACAAGAGATGAAAGTGAGTATAGATAATGAAAGTGTAATGGCAGCGAGTGTGGAGATCAGAAGTAGCTGAGAACTGAGATAGAAGGGAAAATAGTCAAAAAGGATAAGGCCTTCATGTATCTGGGAGGGGTGATTGAGGAGAAGGGAACTCTAAATAAGTATATCAAAGCTAGAATCAGAGGAGCTGCAACCAACAGGTAACTAGTGTATGGTACAGAAACCTGGCCAGTGAAGGCAGAGCAGCTGAGGAAACTGGAAATTATGGAGATGAAGAGCCTGAGACAGGTGGAAGGATGCACACTGCAGGACAGAAAAAGGTCAAAGAAAAGTGATTATATAAGTGTATTAATACATTGGATGCAATGTAGCCCATTGGCATTACTAACACCATCTTCCAGTGCTATTGTATCCATCTAGTACCCAATAGGAGAAGTACAGGGCAGTTAGTGGTTCAAAAAGCACAGCTGCCAACTCTTTCAGCAACTAGGATGGTGGTCTGTCTGGACCTCATGCTTTTTTTTCTGAAAGATGTGTTTTTTGACTGTTTTGGACTGCTTGGCAGTCTTTAGTTCTACTGCCAAGCTCTCACAATATCAGAGCCCATATCACAATAACACGGCAAGAACTGCTTTTAACCACAAACTTGAGTACACACATGCTTATATAACATATACTTGATCTTGTTAAATTACAGTCAAATGGCACATATAATAAAGATTTTAAAACATCTTTTGAAGGTGGCAATCACAACTGCACCCCTACCCTGTTCATTTGATATTCTCAATCCAAGGTTGCTGTAGCATAGAGAAAGACTGATCTCTGACAGGCAATTAAAAACACATCTCACTTTTTGTATGACACTACAAAAGTGCAGAGTACACAGAAGATGCTGCAGTCTGAGGATTAACGTAGTACTTCCACATGAAACAAGCAATTGTACATGAACTGCTATACCCACAAGCTGTTATGAGTGAGTCATAGTGACTTCAGCTAATATGATACAACTGACTGAAAGTTATAGATTTTTCTCCTGGTAAAGTTTATTGCTCTGCTTTGTCTCTTATGTATTTCTTTTCTAAACTACTTAACATAGATAATAATGTTTATGACCAATCTAAAGAGATTATTATATATGTACGAGTAAACTGCAAGCAGGAAAAATATATTGCTATAAAAAATAACTTTTATTTTTATGTTGCATAGTGAAGTTTAACATGATATAGCTATATTTTAAGGAATTTTTGGTCCCTTTTTTTCTGAATAATACATTACTTGGTATGTATGCTCTACTACTAAGAGAAAAATTTTTTTTAAAGTAAGCCATTCTTGATTTGCTTGCTTTTTAGGATTTGTTATGGAGCTGATTCAGTAGTTTAGCCAAATAAGAAAACTAAAGATGTAGTTTGTAACTGCTCCAAAACAGCATAATGAAAATAAAAAAGAAAACAGTTTGCAGGATTGTATCATTAGGCTAGCTATAAAATTTGATACAGATACTGTTAGCAGGCAAGGGGTACCTGCCTAATATAGCCATCACTGATTAAGTTCTGTGATGTCAATTAGGGATGTGTCATTATCTCCCATCTTAGAGTATAGTTATTGCTTTTTGAGACTACACAGGAGATGTAGTTTGGTAAGATCCTCATTTATTTTATGTTGTCTTGTTAACTCACAGTTTTTGTTTACATATGTAGTGATCAGTAAGAAGATAATGCACACGGCTTTATTACAGTTTCTACAGTTCTTAAAAAAACAGATTCCAGCATCACAACTCACAAAATCATAATCCTAACAGTTTAGAGACATGACACTGGCAAAGTTCAACATGAAATCTTTTTATGTCTAGAAGCCATTTTGCTAGATTCAGTTATAGAATATGTCAGCATTTTAATCATTTGAAGTCACCTATAAAACTTCAATCTCTTCGTAAAAGCTCATTTCCTTTAAAGTTAAATATTAGCATCAGAAGAAACACATACAAGCAGCAGTGTAAAACAGAATACTATTTCATGTTAGTTTTAAATGATGGATTTAAATTTCTGAGTGCAAAACTGGTGATTGAAAAGGTATTAGTTTTAGGATAATAAGCCCTGAAGATGTTGAACAAGAAACACTCCATCACTAGAGATGTGTTGGGCCCCAACGTCCACGCTATTAAATACTGGTTTCATAAAAGCAACGTGATGACTTTCTTTAAAAAACTTTAACCATTGTAAAACTCTGGTATTTTAAATGAAATCTAAATAAGAAAGTATATACAGATTTGTAACTAATTTTAGAATTGGAAGTTATGGCATATTGAAACTTTGCTACAATAAGAAGCAACCTGTGTCTGGCATGGAAGGCATCCTCCAGCCCATTACTGATGGATTTACTGCTCATCAACAAGTGAAATGGCATCAAAAATACTCAGATTAGGGATCCAAACCTCATCTCAACATTAACAGAATGGTTTGGAGGGACAGATATATCTTGCAGAGGATATTGCTACTTTGGAACAATCTCTCCGTCCATATGAAACAAATTTCTTCTTTGTCCATATTCTAGCACAACTTAGATTTATGTAATTTACCCCAGAACTATCCTCTGTACAACTAATGAACAGGAGCAGCTCCTAAATGCTTTATCCTATGCGTGGGTCCCCTCAAATTATCTATGGTATGATTCCAGTTATCCTCATTGGGGGTAGTATATAATTATCGACCATGGGATAGTTAAGGCCAATCTATAACCAAATGGGATAGATTAATTCAAGCACAAAAAGGGAAATGGATAGGCTTAAAATTGCCCACAGGGTCAACTAGCCTAGTGCTTACCTATGAACCTATAAACCTATAAGTAACTGTATTTGTATTTACTAATATAATTTGCATTACTTTTGAAACACTGAATAGTGATAGGAAATAACAGGGTGAGCTAAGCAAAGAACTCTGTAAAATTACGTGCAGTTTCTGTCTGGGGGAGCTTAAATTAGCTGATTGGCTATACTGTATCTCTCCATTTTCTATTTGTGATTGCATTTTCTTGTAATCCTCTTGACAGAGTTTAAACAGTAAGTTATTTATGCTTCTGTCTAAATACCACGGAAGAACTGTAGCTGGCCCATATGTTGCGCTTCTTGGTTACTATGAAAATATCAAAGATATGAGTCTATGAAGAAGACAAAGTCTTACATAATTTCCCACTAGGTACATAATTTCCCACTATGGAATTTACTTCTTTCTAGGTTAACTGATTTTTGAGTTCTCCTTCTCTGCCTACTCCTTTATCTGCATTCAGAAGTTAAATCCTTCAAAGAAAATCATTTGAACGATTCTGTCAGTGCTTCATGTGTGTAGGCATACTTTCATTTTTATAACCTGCTTTATCCTTCTTACTTTTCTAGGCAGCTTTATAAAGTACTGACTGGAAGAGTAATAATAATGCTATACTTAGCTGGCACTTTACTTAGGTGTGTAGTAAGTGGTTCACCACCACTTCTAGTTATCGGATTCCTTTGCTGACGTAACAGTCTATATTTTGTACCATCTAGGGTCATGTCAGTTCAGCTCCTTGGATAATTGCGTCTTTATTACTGGTCCAAAATCAGCAGTATTTCAAACAATTCATTCTTTAGACTTGAGCTAGACCTGGACCCTTCCAAATCTAAATCAAGGAATATAAACCTTAATCCTAGTCTAACCAAGGGTGTCCCACCTGAAGCCCTGACATATATTTAACCTATGGAAAATGATCACTGTCAAAGCAATATTCTAAAGGCCTGTTGATGTCTAACTGAATGCTGACAACATAAACAACAGAGATGAAAAACATCAAGCATTTTCTCACTTTGGTAAACCTGATATATTACCATTGAAGCTACGTTGAATTCTTACATCAGACAAAGTGAAGTCAATTTGCTTAGATATAAAATGTCAGGAGGGATAACATGAACAGCTGGCAGAGTAAGTGGACAATGCCCCTATTTGGCACCTCACAAACAAACTGAAGTTAAGGACAAAATCATCCTCCCAAAGTTAATGAAAAGAAAAATAGCTCTTATGGTGTATAAAACAACTTTGTTAAACTCTATCAAGGATCTATAAGTATTTGTTTTGGCACCATAGTTCCTTGTTAAACTGTGTAAAACACATTTGCTAAATTACAGCAGGAAGAACTATACCAATTTGTTGCCAGACCTTTCAACCTCTTAACACAAGAAATCTGGATAAAGCCTAAAATAATAGGGGACGAAAAGCCCAAAAATAGGGACAGATTTTAAATACTGCTCTTATAAACTTAGAAAGGTGTTAGAATAACATGATTTGTGTTAGCATGTATTTTCCAAAGGACATGAAGTCTGAAACTAAAATATATGTTATTTGATAATTTTCATTGACATCAATCTTCCATGATTTGCCAGAAAACGACAGATTTTAAGAGGAGCAGAACAAATATTTGAGGCAAAAATCTGGACATTCTGTGAAAATCTGTACAGCTGAGAGGTATGTTCCTTGCTGCAGTTCCTAACAAACACTGACAGACTGTCATTTAAGCAATTGTGAAAGCCATTTCATGGCTGTTTGCATGATGATTCATACTGCTTGTGAGGAAAGATCATTACTTCTGCAGTGCTGCTCATACCTCCAACAGCTTTCATGTGGGGCAGGTGCTCTCTTCATCTTGACATTCCTCTGGCTTTATACATTCTGGCTGAAGAATATCTGAACTGCTACCTCCATGAGATTTTTTTCAACCCTGTCCACCTCTGATCACTGCACCTCATAAATCACTAAAATTTCCCATTCCTCCCACAGGTAAGCAGCCTTACAGTTCATTTGTTCTCCAATGGTTGAGGGTTTGTTACACAGGAAACAATACCATCATTGGAATTGGAAACTGTTTTTTTCTTTATGACCTAATATTTTTCTTTACATGTTAATGAGACCTCTGTTGGATGTACAATGAACATATTGTAGGATTGTCACACACTTTCTGCAGCACTATAAGGGAAAAGACTCCCTTCCTCACTTAAGGAATTTTTTTGGCTCTGCCTTCTCAGCTAAAGAACTCAGATGTACCTGTTGCCTTTCAACCTGACAGTAGTTATTGGGCTGATTCCATCATTTTTCTCCCATCTGCAGGCAGCTCTTCTAATGCCAAGATCACTAATTGATCTGGATATGGTCAGAGATCTGGACCCTCATCTCATGTTGATGAGACTTTACATGAGAAATATAGTGCATATTATGAGGAAAAGGATATCATCATAACCAACATTCCCTTTTGCAGGCTTATGCCCTGCAAGGTGTTTGGAGTATATCTACTTAGAAACCAGTCAATCATCTTGCTAGAAGATGTTTCTTCATCTTGGTTTGATTCCAGATCTATTTAACCTTCAGCAAATACAGGTCTAAGTGGGCACAGAAATAGTCTTCAGAGTACTGGGAACAAAGACATCCCTCAAGGACAAGTCTTTGGGCAGTTCTGCATACATGAAACCTCTCATGTGATCACCATGGCAGTTTAATTGCTGGCCATAATGTGGTTTTACTGTGTAAGCATGAGATACATTTAGACATTTTCTGCTTTGACTACTTTAAGATGATCACAGCTGAGAAGGGAAGAAACTTTGGGCTGCCTTGTAAAGAGCTTCAACTGAGCTTAGTTTGTTTATTTGCTGATTGTATTAATTCATTTCTTTTTAAGGTAAACTTGTTGACTTTCGAGTTGGTGGCACGTTGTCAGTGTGCTGGTAGTTTTACACTTTAGGCTGGCTGGTTTTACTGTAATCACACCAAGAAACAGTGTAATGGTGTAAAACAGATGCAACATATATCCCAGAATGTTTTACTGCAAAATACTAAGCTCTTTTGTCACTAATAACATAAAGCACAGGGACTCCATTAGAGTATATTTTAAAACCAACAACAACTAATTATATATTTGAAGCGGCCATCACAATGATCCAATTACATGACATTAATAATTAATACAAATTCCATATTCCTTTCTTAAACATATATACAAGGGTGCAGAACAAAAATATATACACAAGTGCAGAACAAAAAAACTAAAATTCAAAACAGACAGTGTTGTGCCATCCTGTTAAGTACTTTCTAAACCTGTTTAGCAATCTAAATAAATATTTAAAATCAATATACACACACACACACACACACACACACACACACACACACACACACATAGTGTGTGTGTGTGTGTGTGTGTGTGTGTGTCTGTGTATTTGATGTGTGATCCAAAAATACAAGACACAAAGATGAAAAACAAATGTTTGTATAATAATATATGCATATATAAAGCAATCAGAAGAAATGCTGCACTAATACTGTTCACCTGTACTTAATGTCCTAACTATTAAAGAATTTAATTGTCCCTACATTTTTCACGGAAAGGCCATTATTTAAGCCAGATGGGTTGCTGGAATTTATCCTTATCTACCAGCACAATTCTTTAAATTCTAACAGATTTTCAATGTATGTACCTCTTAAATTTGAAATTACCTTGTCAACAGTAGTGAAAAGAAACTTGATAAAATGTGCACACACAATAGAGTGCCTGTATAGTGCATTTGTGGTCCTCTTTTTCTTGATGCCCCTTAGTTGTTCCTGAAGCCTGTCTTTAAGCTTTTTCTTGATTTTTCCAACATAGAAAGCAATACAAGATACATGTTTCCAGGTACTCCAACCTAAGCTCTTGCAATTAACATACACTCAACAGCTTATAATTCAGTGGCAGCTTGTGCCACTAACGTAAGGGCTGTCATTAATGTACCTATAACTGTTACACATAATGCATTTTGACATTCTGGACTTATAATGGTCCTTATACACATTAATTTCTTTTTCTTACTAGTGCTTACAAGTTTTTCCCCTACTAAAATGAAGTTTGGTGTCTCCCCTATTTTCCGTTTCAACTCTTCTGTGAATATCAAATCCCAATTAGATGTCACTAGTCTTTTAATTTTATGGGCATCGTTGTTGTATGGGACTACCATAGTGCCTGTCTTTGAAACTCCCCTTAGATTAATTTGTGTGACAGTAGGTAGTGGGTACTTCCCCAGAATGGATGATCACCCCTACCTTGAAGAATAATTTCCTTTAACCTTATTAGCAAATGCTCTGGGTAATCCCTTTCCCTAAATATTTTAATCAAATTTTTCATCTCAAATTCAAATTTCTTATTGTCTATAATTAACCTAGACAGGTGTACTATCTGCCCTTTTACAATATTTCTTTTTTGAAATGAGGGTTGACAACTATTGTCATGCAAGCTATGCATTAGAAAAGGGGTTCTTTCTAAAAATGATTGCACAATACCTTTTGTTAACTAAAGTATTTTGTAAGGTAACATCCAGATAATCAGTCTTGTCCAGAGATACACTGTAAGTAAAGCTTAAATAACATTTAGTTGTCTTTTCCATGTAATTGATAAAAATCACTCAGTTGTGCTTTACTCCCTTGCCACAAAATCAGGATGTCATCCAAAAACCTAAAGTTAGTTTAAATATTATCACATAAGGGGGTGTTAAAAACAAAAGTTATTTTCCACACTATCAATACCATATTGGCAAAAAAACGGGCACTCTTTGCTCCCATCACAACACATTCTGGTGAACAAACTCCCTCTCAAAAAAAACACAAAGTTGTTTTTTAGAACAATATCCATAAATTTACTAATAGCTAAAATTTCCTTGTTGCTAAGAGAGGGCACTCCATTCAATATTTCAATAAAATATTCTAAACCCATATCTTGGGGGATAATTCAAAATAGATTAATGACTTCAATGGTAACAAGTAAAACATTTTCATGAAATACAAGATTGCTTAACTTAATAAGAAATCCCATGAGTCACATAACATGATAGCAAAGTAATTGAGAATGGTTTTACATTTTGTATCAGTAAACACAGACATAAATTCCATTTTTGATAGATGTGCAGTTACAATGGGTCTAAGTTTGGGGATTTGAGTATCTTTGCAGATTTTTGGTATTCCAAATATGGAGGGAATCATTGCCTTGGCAAACTTTACAAATTCAAAAATGTCAGGTTTAATAATATTAAGATCCTGATCCACCATATAAGATAAACAGTAGTCAAATTTTCTATATTAAATATTGATTTCATTTTTTGATACCCTCCTGTGGACTTCCTCATCATTAAAAATGTCAAACATTCTACTCAGATAGTCCACATAATCCAGTAATTCCACCCCCCACCTTTATTGGGTTTCATAATCCATATACTTTTATTAATCATGATGTTTCTTAGTAGGCTAAGTTCATGTATAGTTAAATTATCAAAACACATCCCTAGTGCAGCAACACAGTTTTCTAATTTGGTTTCCACAAATGTTTTCAAATATGGAGATCAGTGAGCATGTAGGGAAAATAAAAGTCCAGCCTATAAGAAACATCATGACTAATAAATGTAAAGGAAGTTTTCTAACTCTACCTTAATCTTCTGTCAGAGATGTGTCATCACATTATGTGTTAAAGGAGTCATCTTAGGATTTACAAGGAACTTCACGTGATTATTCTTAAACTATGGAATATATTGCTATATAAAGCTTATTACATTGTTTAAGCAAATTTTAAATCTATTCCATGTTTTACAGAGTCAGTCTTCCCTGAGTGGCCTTTTGGACCTATCAACACTGGATAAGAGAACTTATGAACTTGACTGTTTTCTTCCATGTGACATTGAAAAGGGTTTCAGTAATCTTTTCTTTTAACTTTAACATTTGTAATGAGATTTACATACCATTTATGTGCATATTTTTATTCTCAGACCTGTTTGTTCTAACTTTGATTTTTTTTTAATTTTCCTTTAATGCTATTCCCATAGGGTCTTCCATGTCTACCAACATGTTTTATTTCTTGTATTTGTACTTCTATATTTAATTCTAGTTATTGCCTACTGTTTCATTCCTTTAACTATATAATTTGTGTCACTTTCGTTGTTTCTGTTCCTACTGATTGATCTGTTTCATAGTTATGTGACATTTTCTTTAAAGAAAGTCTTTCTGTCCTGCCTTATTTTCTGTGTTTCTCTGGCTTGTAATCTTTACATTTTGTTCTGACTTTATTATTTCAATGTCTTCTGACCTTGCAATTTGGTTCTGTTTCCTGCACTATACACCTTGCTTACATATGGCCAGACATTAACTTTAGTGAGGCTAATATCCAATACAGTCTAAAAATGTTTTGCATGTCTTTTATCAAGTGTGAGATTTATATACATCTCTATGTTTTGTTTGTTTCTGTCAAATCACAGATTTTCTTCAGTATTTATTTCACTTTGGATTTCTGTTTTTTTATTCCCTTTACTTATATTATTTTGTCTTTCTGGCTTAGGTTTCTGAGGTATCAATGCACATTGTCAGGCCTAGTAGCTTATCTAATATTTTATGTTCTAGTAGTGCATTCTTCTTTACTCTTCCACTATCATGTCTGTGAATTCATTGGGTTGTTATTCTTCTGTTAATATCTGTAAACTCATACCCTGGGATTCAAAAATATTATTACTACTGATGCTAGTAGAGAAATATAGAACTGTCAATTAGAATGAAATAAACATTCTCTGATTCAGAGACAAGGTAAAGCCAAGTGAGGAATATGTAATTAGCAACTAAGTACCACGTCACTGAATTGATCATTGTGTTCTCATATCTGACCACAGTAGTGTTTCTCCTACCAGCCAATGCATTGCAATTGCACAAACACCTCCCAACACACACACATGCACACATACACACATGTCTGTGTAGCTGCTTTTGTGATCCTATAGTCATGCACACTCACATGGCTTCATGGTACCTACAAGCAGTCATGCTATGTTCTCAGTTATCTCCATAAGAATTCATGAGTTTTTGACACTTTTTCCTCCTAGCATCCACAAAAATACAGTAGAGTGATTCTCTGAATTGGGCCTGTTTGTGATATTCCAGTGCCATTCCATTGTCTGTGCCATTTTGAGGGGAGAGCATGTGGCTACCTAGCATTTGCTTTGCCCACTGACCACTACATTTGCATACATCTCCTCAGTGAGTTTCTGTGTACTGCTGAAGGGGGAGAGTGATCTCTGAATTACTCAGGCTTACTGTAGTGAGGAAACTTTTTAGTAAAGGCTACAGAAAACTTTCTGATTTAAAGTGTCTACTGAGCCTGCTTATTCCATATTGGAACCTGTCATCTCATCCCCCAATTGCTTCATATGTTTGATCACCTATCATGTATAACAGAGACGTTGGTCTATTCTATCTGGATTGACACATGTGTTTGCATTGTTACTAAATCTGATTATCTGCTTCTTATACCATGTGCTTGTGTTTTGTGTGTAAACGTCTATATAAAATGCTGTCAGACTAGATAACTTTAATGGCATTTTCCTCATTTCTTATGTGGTTCATTTTTATTTATGTTTCTTTTATATTCTTTGGTATGCTATACCTCATGTATTCTCCTGTGATACACTCATTTTTGGTAAATAAAATAAATACATAATAATAATAATAATAATAATAATAATAATAATAATAATAATAATAATAATATGTCACTTGCTGAATTGCTTGTAACCTTCTTTATATCTTCCCCTTGTTAAACAATAAAAAATCATTTTGGCTGTGTAAAATAATAAACTGAGCTTTACCCATTCATCTCTATTTTCCCCTCAGTTAATAAAACTAATTATCGCATTGTCAATTTTCTTACTGTTCTGTCTATAGAGCTGTGAATGTAAGCCAGCTCACATCACTTCACAAACTTCAAGAGGGCACAGTTATTCCAATAGCATGAACAATGGTTACTATGAAAGTTTGAGGTTGCAAACATTACTTCACATAAAATCTTTTTTTTATAAACCAACAAAATAAATATGGAGGCCAGCATGGGTTCAGCTAGGTTATTGGAGGCGCTACCAAGAAATCATCCAAGTATTATCCTCTTAAAAAGCTGGTGCTAACTCAATTAAAGCCTTAATTTCAAACAATATCTAGGATTCCTAAAGAAAAAAAAAGATACCTCTTTATGGGTTAGTGTGTAGGAACTGAACAATTCATGACTGGCATTTTCTGGACTTTGCTTTCTCATGTGCCACTGACCGGTGCTCATCTCAGATTTTGACTCTGAACCTGTTAGACGCATCACATTCATTTCTGTGGGAAGACATACTACAAGACCTAATATGATTGCCTGTACTGGCAGCAGCTGTAAACATGTGCCTGGCCATTGGCTCTAACACTAAGAATGTTGTGATCACTAACTAAGGCTGTTAGATGGCCTTCCAGGTTGTTTTGTTTTCTATGTAGAATTCAAAGCTTATCTAAGCAATCCTGTATGGGCTTGTGATTGTGCAGTTGCCTGGTAAGGGAATATTTATTTTGATTTATATTTTATTTTTACCACATTTTTCACTGTTTGTAGTAAGAAATGGATAGCTTGTAGACAAGAAGATTTGCTAGAGTGCTAGTTTGCAATTTATTGATCTTTACTATTGAAAAGAGGTGCAACTCTGAGTGATAGTGAACAGAAGCTATTGTGTGCATTCTCACATGATGTAAAGAATTCCATCTGGTACAATAAGAGCAATGACTTTGTTCTATTTAATTTGGTATTTAGTTGTATATCATTTGTGTGATTTTTTTTCTCAGAAGTTGATTTAAAATCTCTGTGAATTCTGTGGTCACCGAGTTTGATTATCCCTTTCTTTTAAAATTCTTTATTTTTTAAGGAAAAGTGATTCCTTAAATGAGTATGCCATTAATGAGCTTCTAAAGCACAAGTATCTTACATAGTGAACTAAATGATATGTATATTTAAAGGTAACACTTGATAACACTAGTGATCTGTCTTCCTCACTTCTAAAGTTGCAAGATTTGTTTACCATTATTAGTAGTAAATCTAGACTTACTGATGATGATTGCACTTGTACAACTGGCACTGCTTTGGAGGACTGTTGCTACATATATTAATAACTGGACTGATGAGATAAATAATGTTAGGCAAAGAGTAAATGGAACACATTTATAGGTTCATAGGTTCATAGGTTCATACTAGGCTATCTGCCCTGGGGCAATTATAAGCCTAGCCCAATTCTATATGGCTTACGGCACCCCTTGATTTGAGTATACTGTACCCTTTTTAAGGTTTAGTTTACTGTGCCTCTGTCTAATAGTGACACAGGAGTAATCCCTGGGACAAACCTACGATCCCCCATCCACCTATCGAGATTCTTCTTGAAGAGATTCAGTGAGGTGCTCTGCCTCACATGAACTGGAATTCTATTTCAGAGTGAAGGGAGCCTCTGGGTTATGAACCTGTCCCTCCAGCAAGTTTGATTTATTTCTGTGCTGAGGTTCAAGTCCCTCGAGCGTGTGGCTCTAAGGGATTTAGATTTACTGACGTGGAGCATGTCCATTAATTCTGGATTTGACATAGCTTTGTATGTCAGGCATAGATCGCCTCGAAGTAGGCGGTATGCAACTGAGTAGAGCTGGAGTTTTTTTAACCGAGCAGCATATGGCATCTGTTTGAGACCCTTGATCCTCTTGGTGAGATACTTTTGGGGTCTTTCTAATTGCTGCAGGTGTCGGGTAAGGTACATCCCAAAAGGGGCATTGTATTCTATGATGAGCCTGATGAGGGATGAATAAAGGGGCACAATTACCTCTCTTGATCTAGATGTGAAACCCTTCGTGATGAGGTGGGCTATGTAGAAGGTCTTTCTAACCACTTTGGCAATGTGGTTTTCAAAGGAGAGATTGCTATCTACTTGGGTCCCCAGGTCTCTAATAACTTTCTCTGTACTTAATGGGTTACCGCCTATGTGGTAATTTGTGGGCACATTGTTTTTGCCAAAGGGTATGACTATACATTTTTTGGCATTAATTTTAAACCATGGCGCTGGCACCAGTTATCCATTTCTGTGAGACCTTTTTGAAGGATGTTTGTGTCAGATGGAGAGTTGATTATGGCGCCCAGTTTGCAGTCGTCTGCAAACTTGGTGAGCCATAGTCCTCCCATGTTTGCCTGTACCTCGGAAAAGTATATACCGAACAAGAGTGGTCCCAGGACAGAACCCTGTGGGATGCCACTTGTGACTGGTTTCGAGTTTGACATGGCTCCAGCAACTCTCACTCTGTGGGTTCTGTCTTTGAGCCAGTTTGCGACCCATCTTGTGACATAGGGGTTTATATTTAAGCTGGATAGCTTATCTATGATGCCCGAGTGGGGTATTGTGTCAAATGCCTTTGCAAGGTCCAGATAGGCTGTGTGGACTACCTTCCCTTCATCTATGGCTTTGGTGAATGTTTCGAAGAAGTCAACCAGGTTCAAAAGGCAGGATCTGCCCTTGACAAAGCCGAACTGGGTAGGATCTAGTGTCTGTAGGTCCCCAATGTCTTTGTTTATAAGCTCCATGATGATCCTCTCCATAGCCTTGCAGACTAAGCTAGCCAGGCTTATGGGGCGATAGTTTCCAGGGTCCATAGAGGCTCCACCTTTGTGGAGTGGGACCACTGTTGCTGTACGCCATTCTGTGGGCACATATCCTGTAGTGAGGCTGAGATTGTATAGCTGTTTTATTTGAGGGATTAGTTCCTCTTGGAATTCATGTAGGACACAACCTGGGATGCCATCTGGTCCCATGGAAGCAGTGTTTTTTGCTTTGGAGAGGGCAGCCATCACCTGAGCATCAGAGATGTTTGGGAAGCAGCCCTCTGCTGGGATAGATACTTGCTCTTTTGGGGAGGGGGGGATTTGCACTGAACCTGTCTGCCAGGATATTGGTGATGTCTGTGGGTTCAGTGTATTTTTTGTCATTTAGAATCAACACAGAACAAGTCTGGGAGTTGCATACCAGGTTTCTAACATAACTGAAAAAAGCCTTATGATTGTCTTTGGTGTCCTGTGCAATTTTTCTCTCGAAGCTGGCCTTGGAGTATTTTATGAGGGATCGTAATTTTTTGCTAGTACTGATCAGAGATGCCTTCCCTATTAGGGATTTTGCTCTATCATGTAGTAGCTTCCTCCTTCTGTTGTACAGTTTATTTATGGCAGGGGTCCACCAGACTGGACACCTGCCTTTGGATGATTGGGTCTTGGTTTTGTTTGGGATAGCATGATCCATGCATTCCTGGAGATGTCCGTAGAATGCGTTTATATAGGATTCTGCAGTTTGGGCCGTAGTTTCCACTGGCCCTGGGGCTTTGAAGGATTCCACTTTGGTTTTGAGAAGTGAGAAGTTCGCTTTTGAGAAGTTGTTCACTGTGGTTTTCTGGGCTGGGGGTGGAGTTGGGATGTGGACATCCAGTGAAATTAATTTATGGTCTGACCTTACCAATGAGGGATATACTTCTGGTGTGGAGCATAGAGTCCCCATGTTGGTAATGATCAGGTCTAGTATGTTGTCCCCTCTTGTGGGAGTGGTGACTAGTTGTTCCATAGCATTTGAGTTTATAATTTCCAGGAACCTTTGGGCTAAGGTGCTGGGGCTTGAGTAGTGCTCCCAGTCAATGTTTGGGTAGTTGAAGTCGCCCAATATAATGGTGTTCAGAGAGATCTTCATGTTCTCCAATGTTTTCAGGAAAGCTGAGTGGGATTCCTGACTTTGAGAGGGTGGTCTGTAGGATGCTATAAACTGAAAAGCAGTCTTGCCCACTGTTAGTTGCACATGGATGGTCTCCGATACTTCGTGCAATGCCACTAACCTGGAGGTGTGGATATCCTTGATAAATATGGAAACTCCCCCTCCTTTTGTGGTTTGGTCCGGGTTTTGGGGCCGAAAAGCATGATATGAGGTATAGCCTGGTAGTGCTGGGGTGCTCTCTGGAGCCTTGAACCAGGTTTCTGTCACTGCACAGATATCGATGTTCTCCATACTGAGGAGAGCTTCAAGTGCGTGCATCTTGAGGTTAAGACTTCTAGCATTTACAAACTAGAGAAACGAACAAAAAACAAGCAGCTGAACTCTCCCAAAGACGGTTTATTCATCAACAGTAGCGTAAGCGTAGTACAAAACCAAGCTTTCGGTGAGCTCAGTGTCCCACCTTCATCAGACAACTATTACAAGCCAACAACCTTAGTTTAAATACTAAACAGTTAATTAATTAATTGCATTCAATTGTGTGAAAACTAATCCAATTAAAAGGGATTTGTGTATATATAAAAACCAATGTTTATCTATATAAATAAATTAATTAATTTATATATGTATATATATATATATATACACATAACACATATATCAGTTAATGTAAAACCACATCCTAAAAAATCATCGTTTAATCACTAATTGAGACATTTCATTAACTATATTCTAATTACAATATTAAAATTAACCTATAACAAACATCAATAGTACAAACCTTAAAACAAACGTCAGTAATAAATAACTTAAAATACATGTTATGCCAGGAAAACTTTGTGTTAAGTTAAGTAACCTTAAATTTAGAATATATCCTACTCTGTTATTCAACCACACTGTCGGTATCCACTTCGTTCATACATATTTTTTGAAAATGCATGTAAACGCATAAAGCATAATGAACATACATGCTACACAAATCAAAAAATGTTTCAGGTAAAACCAAATTTGATTGTCTTTCTGTTCATTAAAAGGGGGTGAATCACAGTGTGGACATAAAGAAAAATGCAGTACCCCAAACCTATTATATTTTATTTTATTTAATTTAATTTAATTAATACACATCTTATACCTACTTATTGCTAAAGTGTCTCATAAGCAAGTGAGAAGGTAACCCCAAGAGATGTTTTACTTATCTTTTATTAGACAATAATTTCAAGACAGGAGCAATAGAGACATACTCATTTAAACCTGGGTTAATATATGCCCAGGTTCGTAACTGCCAATAAAGTTCATTTACTTCTAAGTAAGTCTGCCAAGGACCACTTAAGTTGTCGGCAAATGACTTACCCAAAACTGTAAATTTAAAACAATGTTCTGGACAGGCAGAAATATGCCTGGCCAGGGCGTTGTTAACATCTTGTTTTGCTATGGCATAAGTGTGCTCATAGATCCGCTGCCTAAATTTCCTTTTCGTTTTTCCGATGTAAAAGGCAGTACATTTTTGACACACAGCCACATAAACAACTCCAATAGATTCACAATTGAATTTCCCCATTATTTTATATTCCATATCCCTGATTCTAACTTTTGGGTCAGTAAGAATATACCTACATTGGTTACAAGAACCACATTTCCTTGTTCCAACAAAACGTTGAGAAGGAATCTTAGATTTTGATTCAAGCAAACTTTTTAGATTTTGCCCCCTTCTAAAAGTAATTTTTGGGCATTCCCCTAATCTTTTTGTCAGAAATGTGTCCTCAGTGATGAGTGCCCAACATTTGTTAAGTACTTTCCTGATCTCAAAATGATCAACAGAGTAAGTACAAAAAAATCTCAAATCAGGTTCAGGTAAATTACCATTTTCATAGCTTGACGTAAATGAAGAAACCATGGCATCATACAAAACGGTATTTTCAGTACTCAAAAAAGGTTTATAAAACCCAACCCTTCTTTTAGTAGTGACTTCTGTTTTAATGTCACTCAACAACACACCAGGATAACCCCTATTGGCAAACATAGTACTCAAATGTTCACATTCTTGCAGAAAATCTTCAAACTCCGAGACCATCCTAGCAGCTCTTACCATCTGGCCTTTAACTATGGCCTTCTTTTGGTAACTAGGATGGGAACTCGTGAAATGCAAAAATGCATTTGAGTAAGTAGGCTTACGGTAAATCAAACTCACATATTTAGAATTTACCACATCTTTCTTAATGAGAATGTCAAGAAAATTAATGCTTGACTCTTGCAAGTTGTGTGTAAATTCCAAGAAGGGCGTCTTTTTTGTAAGTGAGTCTAAAAATTCAGGTATTACCAAAGGGGAAGCCTTCCATATGAAAAACATGTCATCCTGGTACCTAGTGTACCAGGTGACATGAGATGTAAAACAGGGGTCAATAAACAAAAAATTCTTTTCCCAATAGGCTAAAACCCCATTAGCAAAGCTCCCACCACAGGGAGATCCCATCGCTACTCCTGATTTCTGAAGATATATACTGCTGTTAAAGGACATAATGTTGTTACTTAATACTATTTCAAGTAAAGTTTCAACTACGTAAATTATGTTGTCATCCACTTTCCTTTCAAATAAAAATTCACGTATCCATTGGATACCCAACATTTGTGGTATGACTGTGTACAAATCCTTTATATCAACAGTCAGAAACCAAGAGTCAGCCTGAAACGGGATCTTACTCAATTCTTGGAGAAAACTCCAAGAGTCCTTACATATGTGGACCTCTTTGGAGATTAATGGTCTTAAAATGCTGTCAATATACTTAGCACAAGCAATGGTAATAGAACCACGCCCGTCCACTATAGGCCGAAAGGGTGGTTGTACCAAAGACTTGTGCGTTTTTGGGATGCCGAATAACACCGGCAATCTAGGTGCAACAACATTCAGATAATGGTACAAATCAAGGTCAATACAGTTCTCCAAAAATAGGTCTTCTATCAGACCCCTTATCCTTGCATAAGCTGTATTGACCTCATTAATACTGACAATTTGATATCTATCAGTTTCTAACAGTCGGTTCATACTTTGAACATAAACACAATTGTTCATAAAGACCAATCCACCCCCCTTATCGGGTTTCATAACCCTAATATTACAATTTTTCAACAATTCAAGAAACTGGTTTTCATCTCTAGTAGTGTTAAAATACCTTTTACTAGGGGGATGGTTGGCCTTAAGTGCTCTAAAATCATATTCACACATCTTTTCAAATAGACAAAGTGTGTCATGTAATGGGGGGTTATACACGCTGGGAACTCTAAGTGTACCTGAAAGAGAAGTACCATCACCCATCAAGATTTTTAAATTGAGCTCACCGAAAGCTTGGTTTTGTACTACGCTTACGCTACTGTTGATGAATAAACCGTCTTTGGGAGAGTTCAGCTGCTTGCTTTTTGTTCGCTTCTCTTCTGGCATTTAGCAGCATTACCCTTAGTTTTGTGTTCCTTGTGCTGTCTATGGGGGTGTGTTTGACTTTTGAGCCTTGCCTAAAAAAGGCACTATGGGGGTGGCAAGAGCCTTTGCCAATATCCAAAAGCCCAGTGGTGACAGGTGCAAGCCGTCCCTAGAGAAGCAATGTGGCTTGTCGAGCATGTCATCCCAGGCTGACAGACACTGGATCCCCTTTGAATGACACCAAAATTTTAGCCAATTGTTAAAATCGATCATTTTGTCTTTGTACTGTGGCATCATTCTAGGTGAGGGTAAGATGCTGCTCAAGGTCAGGGTCATACCAGTCTGGGCTACATGATCAGAGAGCTCCTCTATGTCTCTTTTCATGTAGTCCAGGGAGGTATGTCTCAGGTCATTCACACCAGCATGTACAATGACTGAGTCATATTTGTATTTGCTTTGGAGTGACCTGAGTGCTTGCGTTATGTGGTGGATCCTAGCACCCGACAGGCAGCTCACCGTGACCTTCTCTTTATTCAGCCTGGTGAGCGGGACGTCAGTGTGTCTGACAATAGAGTCACCTATTACAAGAGTATCAGGTGTGTTATTCAGCCTTAAGGGCTGTGGCTGCTTGGCACACTGACTTTGTGGGTTATGTGTTGTGTGTGTTTTGTTTTGAGGTAGCGTTTGCTTGGATGTCTGCTTTGGAGGTCTCTGTTGCTTAGGTAGATTTTTATTTAGAGCCTCCAAGTATGTTTTTGTGTATTTATGTGTTTGGTTCGCTGATGTGGTGGGACTATGTGATACTGGAATTGTGTTGTGTGAGGTTACCTTCTCCTCCTGACTGGTTACACGAGTTTTGAGATGACAGAGCTCAGCCTCCAGTTTGGCTAAATAGTTGCATCTCTCACATGTATTTAAACCTGTTTGGAGGAGGAGAGGGTGGTCCGTGTACATAAGACAGTTTTAACATTGCCTCAAAATTCCCAGATTCACCAGCTGGACTGGAGAGGAAACCATTGACTGACCTTTGGACATGCTAGAGTAATAAAGGGAAACTGAATTTAAGATGGACCAATAGAGGACAGGGTAATCGTAGAGAGTATAAGAGTAAGTAGTGCATATGGTTTAATAGTGCTAACTTGTAGGATTACTTAATTGGACCAGTGAAGGGCCTTAGAATGAGAATATGGTGTTTAAACTGAGTGATAGAGCAGTTCTAAGGGAAAAAGTGAAGACCGGACCTTGTGGAGCCAGGAATAGTTTAAACCCAATTAGGCTGCGCTGCCCGCTGTTGCGCTATGCACAAAAACGCGCAAAAACACGCAAAAGAGGGTTTTAAGAGAGGAAGATGAAGGAGTTTTGGAATTGACCCAAAATGGCCAATAAAACTACAGTTTCAAGTCAGTAACCACTCCCACAGGGGCATGCAGGCTGCTCAATGTTTCTCACTGCCACTGATCAACAGAGAGACTTCCCTTTAGCCCAAGCAAAAAATGGCCTCACAGAAACTTACAAACAGTTCAAGAACAGCAAGCCTGTAACTGAACTTTTTTAAATCTCAGAAAAGTGGGAAAAAAGCAAGATTTTTGTTGGTTTTTTTTTGTTTTTTCAGAGATAGCAGAGGTTCACAAACATCAACAAGTTATAACAGCGCAGTAAATGACCCCACACAAGAGTGCTAGGCCAACGACAGTTAAAATGCAAGTTTTGAGAAAAAAACGATTTTAAAAATAAGTGCAAACAGGAAATTCAGTAAACAGCTCTAGGTTGTGCTCTAAATACAGTTACTAATGCAGAAATCAAGTTTAACAAGCCAGAAAATGCTCAAAATAGGCGGCTATGCAGAAAAACTTAGCAAATAAACAGAGGAAAAATACTTAAAATCTCAAAAGTGTCTCCTTTCTTCTCTCAGCGTTTTCTCCTCTTGGTGAGTGCTTCACCAACAGCCAACAAGCCTGAAAAGATGCCAAAAACCATGAGGCAACCAGGTTTTAAGAGAGGAAGATGAAGTAGTTTTGGAATTGACCCAAAATGGCTAATAAAACTATAGTTTCAAGTCAGTAACCACTCCCACAGGGGCAGGCAGGCTGCTCAATGTTTTTCACTGCCACTGATCAACAGAGAGACTTCCCTTTAGCCCAAGCAAAAAATGGCCTCACAGAAACTTACAAACAGTTCAAGAACAGCAAGCCTGTAACTGAACTTTTTTAAATCTCAGAAAAGTGGGAAAAAGCAAGGTTTTTTTGTTTTTTTGTTTTTTCAGAGATAGCAGAGGTTCACAAGTATCAACAAGTTATAACAGTGCAGTAAATGACCCCACACAAGAGTGCTAGGCCAAAGACAGATAAAATGCAAGTTTTGAGAAAAAAACGATTTTAAAAATAAGTGCAAACAGGAAATTCAGTAAACAGCTTTAGATTGTGCTCTAAATACAGTTACTAATGCAGAAATCAAGTTTAACAAGCCAGAAAATGCTCAAAATAGGAGGCTATGTATAAAAACTTAGCAAATAAACAGAGGAAAAATACTTAAAATCTCAAAAGTGTCTCCTTTCTTCTCTCAGCATTTTCTCCTCTTATTGGGTGCCTCACCAACAGCCAACAAGCCTGAAAAGATACCAAAACCATGAGGCAACCAGGTTTTAAGAGAGGAAGATGAAGGAGTTTTGGAATTGACCCAAATGGCCAATAAAACTACAGTTTCAAGTCAGCAACCACTCCCACAGGGGCAGGCAGGCTGTTCAATGTTTTTCACTGCCACTGATCAACAGAGAGACTTCCCTTTAGCCCAAGCAAAAAATGGCCTCACAGAAACTTACAAACAGTTCAAGAACAGCAAGCCTGTAACTGAACTTTTTTAAATCTCAGAAAAGTGGGGGGAAGCAAGATTTTTTTTTGTTTTTTTGTTTTTTCAGAGATAGCAGAGGTTCACAAGTATCAACAGGTTATAACAGTGCAGTAAATGACCCCACACAAGAGTGCTAGGCCAAAGACAGATAAAATGCAAGTTTTGAGAAAAAAAACGATTTTAAAAATAAGTGCAAACAGGAAATTCAGTAAACAGCTCTAGGTTGTGCTCTAAATACAGTTACTAATGCTAATACTAATTTAGGAAAGGATGTGTCTATTGTCAAGAATGATCACTCAGTCCCTGTTAAACAAGATAACAGCACTAACAATTATGGAATTCTGAATGGAAGTATTCAACAATCTGAGGATTCAGAGCATGCATAAGAAAATAAAAAAAAATGGAAGAAGTTCACAACAAATAACTAGAAAAACAAACTGAATAATGCTTATAAAGTAGAGAGCACATATTCAAAGGACACAGCTTTGTTATGTAACACACAGATTACAAAAAATGATAACATTGTTTTCAACTGGAAAACCTTCAATCTACAGAAAAAGGCATATTTTTTTTCCAAAAGAGAAGGTATTAAAAGAGGCAAGGGTTATGTGAAAAGGAAGAAATCAAAATTGAACTTGGAAGAATTGAAGAACATTACTGTAGGAAAAAGGAGGAGAAAGAGAGATGTTGACAACATGACTCAAGCTGTGGAAGTACAAAGCCAGCTGGATGATAACTAACTGCTTGCAAATATAATAAGCAATGAAAACATTGGGATTTCCAACAATTAATAGAGCAGATATTACTGAATTTGAAATTAAAGATTCTTTAGACCTGCTCAAAAAATATATTCTTGTAATTAGAGTTTCAATTATTAGAGGAACTGATACATTTACAGAGAAGATAATGAACATTGAACAGTGTTATGTGTCCTAGGAACAAGAACTGAGTGCGTGAGAAAGGACTCAGAATATCTTGATTTAAGGAAGTATGGATCTGTTTTTATTCATGTTGGTACAAATTATCTCATCCACAAGGATTCTTTTACTGTTAGTAGGCATCTTTCAGTTCTCTTAGATAGCATAGCTTGTACAGGTGTTAGGAAGAATTTTTCACAAATAACATATAGAAAGGAGAGTCAGGTCACTGTGAATGAAAAGATTTTTGGGGTAAATACCTACATGAAAAAATGTCCTATTTTAATAATGGAAATGTGTAAAGCATCCAAGTTTAATGTTGGGCATATATGTGTGCATTTGTCAAGATCAGGGAAGAGAATTTTTGCAGCAGATATTTTGCAATATTTGACAAACATAAGGCAGGATTTTTTCCAGCTCAAAATTTTAACAGTTCACAGATAGCAATATTTAATGCCTCTCTTATAGTTGTTAATGCTAGAAGTATTAATAATTAAGCTTTTTATTGGGACATTTACTGCATTCCAATAAGACTGATGTTATTGTTTGCGAATCATGGTTAAAGAACAATAACTGGAAGCTAGTTATGCAGGTTATATATGTTTTACTATAACAGACATTCTAACAAAAAATCAGGTGGAGGTGCTGTGATAGGGATTAAGTATTGTTATGAGACTTGTGATTATTACATGTTCAATGATAACACCAATCCTGTACAGAATGGCAACAGTAAAGACAGCCCTGGAACATATAACAATTGTTAAGAATGTATAAATCATCAAAGTCAAGTACTGATGACATAGAGGAATTCATATATTTCTTGCATGAAACACAGAGGGAAGGCAAAGAATAATAGCGGCTGAGGATTTAAATTTACCAGAAACGACTGGAATAATACTGATTCAAGAAAATTAGTGAAAATTTTTTTTTAATATATGCCCAGGAAAAATTGCTTCAGATTGTAAAAAAGCTTACCATGGAATGGAACATACTAGACATTGTTTGTGTTCCTAAAGAAATTGTTGTTACTTCATGTCAAGTTTTACCATCACTGATGTGTAGTGATCATGGGGCTATAAAGGTTAATTTCTTGCCTGATAATTCTGCCAAAATGAAATCTAAACCAATGCACAAAAGATTATATGGAAGCAAAGCATTCACTAGGTAAAATTAATTGGAGTGATGCTTTCAGTGGAAAAACTGCAGAAGGAATGTAAAAAGAGCAATTGTTTGAATGCAAAAGTCCAAAAAAATGTATAGCATCAGGATCTAGGTTCACAATGTCAGGGGGATATATTTCCACAAGAACAAGAGACTTGATTATGGTGAGAGACAAGACATATAAAAATGTAAAAGAGGTCAAACTATGACTTTGAAAACTGAAATACATAAGCTGGACAGACAAA
The DNA here is from genome assembly GCF_019279795.1 of Protopterus annectens. Taxonomy (NCBI): domain Eukaryota; kingdom Metazoa; phylum Chordata; order Ceratodontiformes; family Protopteridae; genus Protopterus; species Protopterus annectens. Next base: position 1,282,913,852 of record NC_056731.1, on the reverse strand, counting down.
TTAAACATAGACCAGGATTCAATAAATGTGTCAGAATAGTGTAGCACCTTCTGCATGGAATATGGCTGCTGAGCGATCTAGTAAACAAGGCTGGGGTCGTGCAGGAGCCTGCCAGCACTATTCTGACATGGACAGCACTGAATGATGCTAATTACCTCATTTGTTGGTGATAACCATGCAAATGAGGTGAATTAGCAATTCAGTAAGCAGGCAGGCATCCGTGTCAGAGCAGTGTCCTTTGCAGAAATGTATTCAGTTACTAACCATGTACATTTCTGCAAAAAATCAAAATAGGGAAATGACAGCTCAAAGTAAAGCATGTATTATAACTATTAGGCATGCCAATGACCAAAAATATGGCCATTGGCATGGAAAACAGTTTCAAAATTATGAAAATCAAAGTTTATTTTATAGCCAATTTCAGCCTTTTAAGCTTAGTGCAATGGTGCAGAAATGAGATTGTGCAGAACATTTTTAAAAAGTAAAAAGACAATTTTATGTGAAATATGAATTTTGGCATTATAGTGGGTAGCATGTAGAATCAAAACAATAACAGGTAATACTGGTAGCTAAGGACATAGGCTCTGGTATAGTGGTGCAACAAGGGACTAAGGCAATGGGGTATGTAAATGAGCTAAATTTATTGAATAGCAAAATGGGAGACCATGTCCACCTGCACCTAACCATGTAGGAGCTATAATGCTGTAGTGTAAGCAGGAGAAGCTGCATGAAAATGGGTGTGTGTCATGCTTGGTGTAAGCATATTGGAGCTCCGCTCCCTCTATTTGTGCTCAGCTAAGCACAGCTAAGCAAGGGGGGGGGGTGTCTGAGCTACTTAAAGAAATTCTGAGTGTGTTTGTGTCTCTGGGAGGGTCCTTTCTGCTCAATACTGTTTACTATAGCTGCAGGGGTTTGTGCAGTACACCATGGAGCTTAAACAAAATGGAAATAAAAAAAAAACAGGAATCAGCAGAAGTGTTTACATTTGAGCAGTGGGTTTGTGTGGCGAGCTGCAGGGCTTAGAAGGGACGAAAATGGGAAGAAAAAAAAAACGGGAAATAGCAGAATAAAAGCACTCAAGTACAAATAATATAGCTGGCAAGTGCAATGCAACATATCCAATCACACAGGCAGCATCTGCAGCACACAAGTATAAAGTATGCAAACACCTTTCAGTCTGGTTTTCCCACAAACTCTGCACCATTGATGTACACACTCACAGAAATTTTAACTGACAAAATATTAAGAGGTGCTGTCACTTTGATAAATCAGTATGTGTTAGAGGCTGAGGACGGTGAGGTGGATAATGCTAACAACCATCCCAGACTGAGGAGGAGGAGAAGAGTGTTTATACTCAGGGTAATCTACCAGGGGCTACATGATCTGGAGATACTAGAGCATTACAGGGTGGACAGGGACTTACATCAGCAACTCTGCGAGCTGTGCCAGCCTTATCTCAGAGCCAGAGCCAACAGACAGGAACCCATCCCAGTTAAAACCATGGTATGTGTAGCCTTAAGAATACTAGCCACAAGTACCTTCTAAAGACCTACTGGGGATATCATGGGAGTCTCACAGACATCTGCACCCAGGGTACTCCACCAGTTCCTGGATGTTATGTGAACACATGCTGGTGAGCACATATGTTTCCCCAGCACCCATGAGGAGAGGCCCAGCAATATGCTTCTCTTCCACCATATAGCAGACTACCCAGAGGTACTAGGTGCCATAGACTGCATGCACATCCACATCAAGCCACCACCCGGTGAAGAGGGTAGAGTCTATGTCAACTGCTAGGGCTATCACTCATCAACTGCCAGGTCATGTGCAATGCCCAGGGCATTATCATGAATGTGTGTGCTGTCAGCCCTAGTAGTTATCATGACTTCCATATCTGGCATTCCTCACAGCTGTACCAGGCATTTGCTGGAGTGACATCCCATATAGCCATCTGTTGCGGGATGCTAGCTATGCACTGGAGCCATGGATGATGACACCCATCAGAAATGCACACACACACTGAAGAATGCCACCATGAGACACACGCACAAACCAGGAGCATTATAGAGCATGTGTTTGGGAAGCTCAAGTCACGGTTTTGCTGCCTTGGCATATCTGGTGGAGCCCTGCAGTACTCTCCAGACACATGTGCACACATGTTCATAGTATGTACCATGCTACACAATATGGTCCTGTGGAAACAGCTGTGGCAGGAACATCACAGGGAAGACCCACACAGTCCCTCACCATTGCCAAGGCCACCACAGGGACAGGGGGACTTGTTGGATGAACCCCCTGACCTGCTTCTGTAGGCAGACAGAGGCGTGCCCAGTATTCCCAGGTTTTGGCAAAGAGACAATGCATAGCACACACACTGACACTGTAGGAACCCAGGGACTGACACCTCTCTCTGACTCACACACACAGTAAAATGGATGTCACACACATCACACTACCTATATATTACCAGGTATAGGCTGTGTACTGTGTGCATCCCACAGAGACAGCCCTCAAGCACTATCCTCACAACTGCCACAGGCACAAGGTAAGTCCGTCTTCTCAAGAATAAATGAATGGAGTAATACATTGTGTTAGCATAGCTATGGTATGGCTGCATGCATGCAAGGGAATGGGGTGGCCTACCGGGACAGCAGCAGACAACTGGCAGCTATATGGGAACAACAGGAAATGTCTGCCCAATACTGGCTTCCCCAGAGAATGCAGTAGTCCTCTAGGTGACAAATCTCACTGCAGTATATGTGGGGGGCTAACAAACTGGGGGGGCATAGGTCACATGCATGGATGTCAATGTGGGGGTCCCATATTCACCCTACAGCCTCACCCAGCAAGTTAGAAAACCATAAAGAAATGTCTGGCAAAGGCCCACAAATGGGGACAACGATGAAATATGCCCACACAGACCTACACAGTGATATCGCTGCAGGTCTTGCAGTTGCAGTAAGGCTCTGAAGGGTAAGAAGTCTGAAACCCAAATGTCTGGAATTACAATCTAACCTGTGGTCTTTAGTGATATGCCTGTAGTCTCCAAGACAGGCACAATACTATGCTAAATGGAACCAAAATGTAAAGGGAACATCAGCACAGTCTGTGCAAATGTGGACAGTTGACGTGTGTGACCCCCCCCCCCAACACACACCCATGTTCCCAAAGAAATGCAGTAACAGTAATGTTTTTAGGGTATAAGCAGCAGAGCACACAATCTCAAGGCTGTCTCAATCAACTTGATAACTTGTTGCATGTTCACAATATGCAGGGGTGAATGAGCTATGCATATGTGTGGTCAATACTGTCAGTATGTGGTCAGCACTTACTCCTGGCTATCATGTATTAGTGGCCTAAGTACAGTACTATGGTTGACACAGTCCATGTTCCAAGAACTACTGTGCCAACTATTCTGCATGTTAAATACAGATATGGTAGGAGTTGTACACACTGTCCAGATGTCAATATATGTTACTGCAAGAAAGCTGGACAGGTCAGGGACAGGGGGCCACACATATGGACAGTACATAGCTCAGAGTAACCTACACTGTGCCTAGCATACCCCTCAACTGTACAGACATTTTGTAGAATGTCTAGAGGTTTACATCATATTTATTGTCTCTTTATCATGAAATTGTGGATTTCTGGCAAATCACAAAAGACTAAAGTCAGAAAATAATGACATATTTTAGTTTCAGACTTCATACCCTTTAGGAAAATGCATGCTAATGCAAAACCTGCTATTGTATCACCTTTCTAGGGTTGTAAGGCCAATAGTTAACAATAGTCCCAATATGTACACCTTTGTCCCCAAATTATGTATGGCTTTGTCCAGATGACTGCTCTAAACAATCAGGAGGTATGGTGCCTAGTAGGACAGCAGGTACCTGAAGGTCAGTGTACTGCCAGGTCATAAACGGCTGCCAACTTACTGTGTCAGCACTGACAACATATCACCGGCCAACATCCATACCCCTGGAATGACAGGTTGTCACAGAAGGAGCACAAGTATGCCTTGTATATCTTTTCTGCTTATCTTAACATTGCATTTGCCTGACAATTATTTGCAAAACAAGAAAGGGTCAAGTCAAAACATCAATGGCAGACAGTGGGGAAGCAGAGACATTACCCATAAGAGAAAACAAGCAAATACCAAACTGCCCAACTGTCTATGTTTGACAGAAATGTATTAACATCCTGTCCCCATGTGGGTGCTTTTGTCTGAATGTCATATATAGGCCTGTTCAGATGTCAGTCTGTGACGGTTTGACAGCTAGGCAAACATGTAGCCTCACAATAACATAAAGCAACACAAACCATCTGAGTACCACAGCAAATGTAGTGGTGCAATGATGGACAACCTGCAGAATAGGTACACTCAGAGGTGGGAAGTCCACAACCTTGTGTGTGATGTTACGGTATTTATCCCGCTCACATCAGAATTACAAATACATAACAGCAGCCAGTGTGGGCAAAGCCTGTGACTGGACTACAGGAGTACAAAGAGACACACACACATAAGGGTAAGAGGAATCACTGGCCAGACAAATGGAGAATGTGCACACCAGAACAAATTGTGCAGTAACATAGGTGCCATGCAGTGTATGTAGTCAGTAAACATCACCTGCAAATGCATAAGACACACCCATGTAAGTGGAGGTCTGCAACAAAACAAAAATCCAAACAAAGGACACCCCAGTGACAAAAATATATGAGAAATCCGCAAACCTACACACCACAGACCATGCAGACTCCACACA
>NC_056731.1:1282841589-1282901589 GCF_019279795.1 Protopterus annectens | reverse complement strand
CAACTGCATGAAGGTTGAGTGGATGGGACAGAAATGGCAGGGGCAACAGGTGCTGATATGTGAATCTGTTGCAGTGAACATAATGGCTAAGCTTGTGAGGGACCTAGTACCAGTACTCAAGTAACTGCCTCTGTATGTGTGAGGCTGCGGTACTACAGAACACCCAGGTGACATGTATGACAGCTAGCTGGCTGTGTCAAGGGTATGTATGCAAGGTCACACTGTCTGCCACAATTATGCCTCACACACTGTTGCATGTGAACACACCTGGTAAACATGTATATATACAGCTGTACCTTGGCTATAAAAATGTCACTGTGTTACCAATCTGCCATACTCATCATTGCTACTGTCAGCAGGCCCACAGCCTGCAGACACACAGACACTTGGAACACAGAATACAGTATGTGGCACTACAGTCAATCTGCAATGATAACAGCAATAATGCATCATGGCTAAAAAGGTACATACACCTTGATTTGTACCCATAACTATTGCCAGCAGACAGCACCTTACACAGCATTACACTACTACACTGTACTATATTCACCCTGTGCATCAGACCCATATGAGCATGTCCCTGCCTCGATGGTGTGGGTAACAGGGGTGTGGCACAAGTATCATCACATGCACAGGGCATGGTGTGGGATTGCCAGAGGTCTAGGATGGGATATATGGTTGACATCATGTGTGTGTGAGTGTGTGTGTGTGTGTGTGTGTGTGTGTGTGTGTGTGTGTGTGTGTGTGTGTGTGTGTGTGCATGCATGTATGTGTGTGTGTGTGTGTGTGTGTGTGTGTGTGTGTGTGTGTGTGTGTTTGTGTGTGTGTGCGTGTGTTTGTGTGGTGGGGTGGTGTTCAGCTGGGTTGTGCAGAGGAGCTGTGCATGTCTGATGATGACTGGCCTGTGATAGAGATGTGTGAGTGTTTGTATGCACACAATCAAGCATGTGGATGGCCGACACAGGGCTATGTTGGACAGTCGTGGACTGTACATGGCAGGATGTACTGTTCACCGTCTTCCACCAGGGACGCATGAACTGGGTCTGCTAGGAGTCTCACTGGCACCACCAGGCCCATGGATAGATGCAGTACAAATTCTCAGTGGTGACTGCTGTCTGCTATATCCACATCCCTAATGGGACTGGCAGGACCACATGCTTATGGCCTGCTGCGGTGTGGTGTGGACATCACCCTCCCTTCGGTAGTGCTGGTGGTACTGCCACTACAGGACCGTGAAGGTGCATGGCCTTGTGGGCTCTCAGCTGATCATGTTGCTGACCTATGTCCACCTGTCTGATACCCTACTTCCACCACCAGTGAAAATGTCTCACCCCTCCATCTATCCATGACATCGGCAAAATGATGTATGGCATCACAAATGCTGTGGAGGTCATCACGCATGGCAGGAATCACAGCATTCATGACCCTGAACATCTGTCTGGTGTTGCGGTCAGCACACACCAGTGCCACCATAATGGACCATAACATGTTCCTGGTGACACCTGTGGTGACACTTGCAACAGGGGCTTGATTGGCAGCAGTCCTTTGCTGAGCAACCCGGTCAATCTGCCTGTGTGTGACCTCACCTGCTATCTGTCTATGACTAGTGTCTACACTCACACTTGCCATAGTCACCACACTAGCCTGTTCCATGCCACCACCCTCCAACTGCCCATTATCTGTGGCTGCTGGGGACTGGGTATGTGTGGGCATACTGAATGTGTGCAGGGACATTGTGAGTGACAGTGGCATAGCAACCAATGGTACAGGGTCATCCCCGAACAATCCCACCTGTGCCTTACTATGACCACCATCATCATGAGAGTCCACTAAGACACTGACATCAGGTTGTGAGGAGGAGAGACACCAACCCCCATGTTCACCTGCAAGGGGAAGACAACATATGTAAATTAAGACCCTGCAGTATTATGTTTGCTGATACACATACACACACACACACACACACACACACACACACACACACACACACACACACACACACACACACACACACTCCTGGTAAAGTCTGGCGCAGCTTTGCTACCTATTGGCCCTTCAGGCCAGACTTTACGGTAGTTCTGACTTCCACAATTCATTTCTTTAACAACTACTGTAAGGCTCTCAACAAAGGGGGACACATCCTACTGCATGATGGGCCTATTAGCAAAATAGTAAGTGTGACCAAGACCAAGGCTGTTGGACTGAGCTATGCAGTGGCACCAAGTGCATATGCAAGCACTGTAAGAGCTGATTTACTGCTATACCGACTAGACACAATGACAAGGTTTAACAATTTGTGATAATAACTAATGAATGAACAAGTGAATACTCCTCAATGCAGTAACTACATGGTTCAGTCTCACAGGGATTAATTTCAGACAACATTGCAGGACACTCTGCAATACATACAGGAAGCATGTAAAGTACTAGGTGCATAGTTTCATAAGATGATACCAGGCTATTGGCCCGGATGCCCTCATAAGCCTAGCCCAGACTTTCGCCCACATCCCTTCAGAGCCAGCACCTGTTTCCCTGTCCAGCTGGGAGACATGCGGGATCCCAGGGGTGCCTTTTCTATTTCCCATGCAGTCATCCAGCTTCTTCTTCAAGAGGGCTATACAGGCACTCTGCTAGACATGGGGAGGGAGCGTATTTTGCAGACAGTGTATTGTGTGGGACACTACACTATCCCACCAACAAGTACTATACATGTCACAGACCAGGTGAGGGCCTTGCATGCAGGTTGCGTGAGTGGGGTTTGTTGTATGCACACGCAGAAATGTCATCAAGGCTGGTTTGGAAATGGCCTTGTATGACAGACACAAGTCACCTATGATCAGTCTGTATGAGACTGAAGACAGGGACAGGGCTTTTGACCTATCTGAATAGGATAGATGTTGCATTCCCTGGATTTGCCTGGTCAGGAACCTCTGTGGACTCTGCATCTGCTGCATTTGCTTGGCAAGGTACATGCCAAAGGAGCCATTGTACTCAGTAATGCATCTGGTTCCTGGATGACATATTCATATTTGTGAGGTGGGCCATGTAGACTGCCTTCCATACAATGGTGCCCACGCAGTGGGAAACTGTCATGTTGCTACTAGCCTTGGTCCACAAGCTGCCTCACACCTGATTGCATGCTCAGTACATTGTTATTACTGTTATAATTAGTGTGGATGACATCTATCACAGCAGGGAAAATGATGCATCTCCTGGCATTTAGTTTGAGGCAATGCTTCTGGCACCAATCATTAACTTGGGTAAGGGCCGCTTGGAGGATGCTCACATCAGTAGGGGAATGTAAGACAGTGGCCAGCTTGCAGTCATCTGTAAAACTGGTCAACCACAGACCACTGGTTTTGTCTTGTACCTCAAAAATGTATATTTCAAACAGTAGAGGCCCCCAGACCGATCCTTGGGGTACATCACTCTGTCAGAGTCTACTACTACAGGAACAGATAGTCACACACCCACTAGGGTTCTAATGTACTGGACATAGCACTCCCAACATGGTTAGGTCAGACCACAAATCAGTCTCATTTGAAGTAACTACTGGAACTGACACCCAAGCGATAGTATAAAAAGCTTTATAGTACTCACAATCACAGACATCAATGATTACTATGCAGAAGTGTACACAAATGCCCAGTACAAACACTTAAGCAACTGCATAAACTTTGCTGTACCTGACCAGATCAAAACCAGGTTTTCCCGTCAAAACAAGCCACCATGATGGCCTTCAAGCATAAACAGATTATATAACAAGAGGAAGAAACTGTTGTCCAAAAACAAAACGGACATCACTCTGCAGTGGAAGAGTTCCCTCCTAAGCCTAAACCAGAAAATCAGAGGTCTTGTAAAGTCTTTTAAAGCAAATTACAAAACTAAAATTGCATCCCTGGCCAAAGATAATTATAAGGCATTCTTTAACTACATCCAAAGTCTAAAAAGGGAAGGCCCAGCTATGTACTGAACTGGTTATAGATGGGATTGCCCATATTACACTAGAAGATATCACCAACCTGCTAGCTAACAGATTCAGCACAAACTTCTCTCCCCATCCCCACCTACCATATCCCAAAGCATACCTGACACCAGTCCTCTGCTTAGTATCTCTAGACAACAGATCATCTCTGCACTTGTCATGGCCAAAAAATACTGCCTCAGTGAGAACAAGATAATACCCCAGGTTGATTGGTAAACAATCTAAAACAAGACCTAGCTGATTCACTTGGCATTCTCTTTAATCCTAGCTTGAGCACTGGGTGTGTTCCTGTAGAATGGAGAATAATCCACCTGCACAAAGGGGGGGCATCAACTGACCCTGGGAACTACAGACCCGTAAGTCTAACCAGCTTCATCTGCAAAGCTGGTAAGAATTATCATGGACCTTATCAATAAGGACATAGGTGACCTCCAAACATTGAACACAGCCCCGTTTTGCTACAGTAAGAGTAGATCATGCTTATTAAACCTAGTGGACTTCTTTGAGAATGTCAGCAAAGCCATGGATGAAGGTAAGGCAGTGCACACTGTCTATCTCAACCTTGCCAAGAATTTTGACACAATTCCCCACTCTTGCATCATTAAGAAACTCTCCCAGATAGGGATTAACCCTTGCGTTACTAGATGGGTAGCCAGTTGGCTCACTGACAAAACACACTCTGTCAAAATTGGTGACTCCACCTCCACCAGTAGACCCATCACCAGTGTAGTACCACAGGGGTCTGTGTCGGACCATTTCTCAGAAGTCCAGGTCAAAGTAGATGGCTTTTGGCTCACCAAGTTCACTGACAATTGCAAACTAGGAGCGATCAATGAGTCCCCCAACAATGTCAATGTATTACAAGAAGGGCTAACACAAATAAATGATTGGTGCCAAAGCCATGGTCTAAAACTAAATGCAAAAAATGCATTATTATTCCCTTTGGCAAAATATAATTCCCTACAAATTACATTATTGACAGCACCCCTCTGAGTTCCAACCCTGCGGTGTGAGACTTGGGAACACTGGTTGATACCAATCTGAACTTTGACCACCAAGTTTCCACAGTGGTAAGGAAAGCCTTCCACATTGCACACCTCATAAACAAGGGTACAGTATCCAGATCAATGTATATAATAGAGCATAATGCACCCATTACACTCAGAGCCACATGCTCCAGGGATCTAAATCTTGTCATCACAATAAACAAAACATGCTGGAGGGATAGGTTCCTGACCCAGAGACTCCCCAGACTCTGGAATAGACTGCCCATACATGTCAAGCAGAGTGCCTCTTTGGTCCTCTTCAAAAGGAACCTTGATGATTGGATGGGAGAAAGGAAATTCACCCTGGGGATCACATCAGTCACCCTGCTAGACAGGGGTCCAGGGAAGTAAATAGTGTGGGAAGAAATAGCCAGGGAATTGTTATGGCTAGGCTTGTATAGGCTCTAGGGCCAATAGCCTAGTACTAACCTATGAACCTATGAACCCTTTTGCATGTACCACACCAGACACCTACAGCAGCTGGACAGACCTCAGAGGTTTCTCACTAAGAAAATACAAGGACTCTAAACCATGACCTACACATGGGCTGGCTGAAAGCTCTGTCACTTTACTCTGTATCCTATAGGCTGCTGTTAGGTGACTTGTGGCTGGCCTGTAGGTCAATCTCCAACTCTTCCCTAATGGAAATGCTAAACATCTGCCAGTCAAATGGCACAAGACTCACTTGCTCTAGTGATCTCAACCTAGTTTGTGACATTAACAGAACATGCTGGAGAGACAGATATGGACTTCCTATTCATGTAAACAGAGCTCCTCATTGGCACCCATTTTTATCATGGACAGGAGCAGCCAGTTTTGATCACAGACCCATTCTGTTCATAAATTCATTCTGCAAACTAACCAAAAAGAACAAATGGGGATACTTGGGGTTAACATGGCAAGGTTTGCAAAGGCTCTCGGGCCACTAGCCTAGTAACCCCCTATGAACCAGATAAGTGAAGGATGCATTGCAAGTTCTCAGTAAAAAAATACTGAGAGCTATTAAAACTGTATGCAGTGTTTGTGGACATAAATGAACATCAAAACATTTAGAGGTTAGTAATATTTTCAATCTAAATGCTTAACATAGTCTTTGAATGCTGTTGGTTGGAAATGATGAGTGAGATACATAATAAATAAACTCCATAACTCTGTAGTACAGGCAGTCCCTGGGTTAAGGACAAGATCCATTTTTTAGTCTGTCCTTAAGTCAAATTTGTATGTAAGTTGAAACACGTACATGGAACGTTCTACTGTACTGTACTACAATACAGTACAGTGCAGTACAGTAAAACATTCTATACAAAAAATATGTTAAACTTACCTCTTTTTGAGCTTCACTTCACATTTCTGTTAATACAGGCATCACCCATGAATGTTTTCCACTTCCAGACCTCTGCCAGACTGCCTACTGTCACCTAGACCCTAGTGAGCCACAATATAATCTGCCCATTCTACTGTTCAGTACAGTAACTGCTTCAATGCTGTGTACTGTACAAGCCAGCAGTCTTGACCAGTCAGATTGCCAACACCGAGATCTCTTAACCAGTCGAATCTCTTGTTCTTCGTGAAGGTGGAAGTAACTGCTTTAACAAGACGTGCAAACAGCTTCACAAATGGGGAAAAGGAAAGTACAACAGAATTCTTCATTTTAGGTTTTAGACTTGGGCAACTTTAAAGATTTTTATTTATTTTCATGTTATTTCCGACATTGCAGCAGCCCGATTTTATCTATGGGTTGTCCGCAAGTAGGATGTCTGTAACTCGGGGACTGCCTGTACAGCATTGCAAGTAGTTTACATTTCAGATACTGTTGCAATGTAAAGTATTTTCAGAATGCAAAAGTAACATTTTAAAACAAATTTCACTTATCTGACCATATTCATAACAGAGATATGCATATCAATGTGTATCAAGATCACATAGTGTACACTGATTATTTTAAGTAGACAGGAAAGAAAGTTGAATAATGACTGGCTCATAGACATTGTACTGCAGTGGTGGCTGGTGACTTCAAATCAACGTGGGGCTGCAGGAGACAGCTTAATGGGTGACGCCAACAGGGAGAGGTGTGGCCATCTAGAAAGCGGCAGAGCTATGCTCAAAACTACAAAAACTGGGACTTTAATTAAATACACTGACCTGGATGCCAAACCATCATTATGAGAGTCCAGTCAAGACAAAATGAAGTAGAGAAGAAAAAAATATTTCAATGCATTGGTTACATGACAGCTTACTTGATATCTAGATGGAAACAAAAAGGTTGTGAGGCATGAAAAAATAAATTACTTTTTAAATACATTACTAGAATGCCAGTCAAAATCAAGTATAAAAAACAAGCAGCACTCAACTCAAACCTCTTTTCCTTGCACTGCAGTTCTAATTATAATTTATATTCAGCTTTATAAAAGTACCAAGTAACATGCTGAAAGTAGCAATCTCTGTGATACCTCCACTTGTAAAAATGTTTCTTATATAAAAAAGACCTACTGCCTGACAACAACTATCCACTTGTTTCATGGGGAAAACATGATCAAAGTAAAAAACGAACAGCAAACAAGTAACAAGCTCAAGATAAATTGCTTAAAGGATTACTGCACAGGTTATGGACCACACATGATAGATTGGCATTCTGTTTAGTTTATGGGTAAAGCCTGCAAAAATGACTGCAAGTCTTCAACAAATGTAATGAGCTTCTGAAAATACTGCAATCCTGTCCTTTATTACAAATACTGTCATATGCATTTCAATACCTAAGGTTTATACGCTATCTAGTTATGCAAATATTTTGTGCATGGCAACAACAAAAAGGCTTTCAATGTTTGTAATTCTTTAACAGTATGCTTATTAAAGCTTACTTGCATCTTACAATCTCAGGCAAGCTTACCTGATGGTCATTAAAGCATTGCTACTTAAATACAGAGCAACAGGCACTGCAACAACATGCATTTTCTGAATAATAAGAAGGATAAATCAACAGTATAAAAATATGACAGAAAACCAGAACATTCTACAAAATCAAAGACAGATGAAAAGCCACTGTAGTACTTGTGTCTACCTTGGATGGGGGGAATACTCTGCACACTTACACTGCATAACTGCTCCTTGCCTTGCTTGGACACATCCAGAGACGCTACATGGGGGAGTGAGGTACAACAAAGTATGTCACAATTTGAAATGTCTCTGGTTGACGGTGATGGCCTTGACACATTTGTCATTCCTCTCAACCTCAGAGAAAGAAATCTGGACAAAGCTATAAATAGAAGTGGGACAAAAGGCCAAAAGAAGGACAATTTTGAAATACTGCTCTTATAAACTTAGAAAGATAATAGAATTGTAGGTCTTGCATTAGTGTGAATTTTCTGAAGGGTATGAAATCCAAAACTCAAATATCTGTCATTATTTTCTAACTTCAGTCTTTAATGATTTGCCACTAATTTGCCAGAAAACCATAACTGTATAAAAAATGGACCAAAATGTGATGCAAAAATATAAAATACCATACAATACAGCTGGGAACCTGTCAAAGAAGGGATACTTTTTCAATATTAGTACTGTTAAGTTGAGCAGCTGACAAAACAAGAGAATCTACATGTATTTCTGAAATAAAAGTAATCTATAACTCTGATCATTACAATTATTTATTAATTGTAAACCCTCCACATTTTCTTTTGCAGAGGCATTATTAGGGAAGAGAAACATTTTGAACCAAAATTGGGGACACTTGAGAGGTTTGGATATATCTAATTCTATAAAGCGATTTATTTGCATACACCTCTCAACCTCTTAATGCAGGAAATCTGGAGAAGGTCAAATATATTGGGGGAACATACAAATAGTACTAAAAATTGCTCTTGTATAAATTTAGACAGTTGAAAGAATAACAGGTCTTGCTTTTAGCATGCATTTTTCTGAAGGGTATGAAGTCTGAAACTCAATGTCTGTCATTAATTACTGACTTCATTCCTAAATGATTTGCCAGAAAACCACTAATTTTATTAGGAACAAACCAAAAATAAGAAGCAAAAATCTATTCAGTCTGTGAAAATCTGGACATTTGAGAGGTATAGTTCAGCCAGGGCTGTCTTTGAGTTTGCCCCCCCCCCCTCTCAGAAAATCATGGTCAAATGGGGCCTCTCCCATCCAGCCATTCCAATGTCACATCACTTTGGTATTTCGCCCCATTTACCATAAACACTGTAATGTGCATACTGCTTTACTTCTACGATGATGTGGATTTCATTTAAAAGTTTTATTTTATTTTACAGCAGAAACACAAATGGACATCTGCTAAATAAAGCAATACAGTCTCACAATGAAAATAGACTTAGCATTAAAATTTCTCTGCCCTTGAAACTCACATTCATTGAAACACCATTGAAACCCACATTCAAAGAAAATACATCTCACCAGTGGCAGATAAAGATTAACTTTGGGCTGTTTTCAAATCATAGGCCCCTTGCACACGAAACATACATGTGTTCTTTGATACACCTTCCTGATTGTATTAAATTATATTCCTTGTATAATGCAGAACAGTTGTTAGAGGGCATTCTGAATTTATTGTTTTGAACATTTTTTCCAGTAAACAATTAAACAAAATGCATGCACCAATGATGACAAAAGTGCCCGATTCAGAACATTTCCATTATAAAAGTCTACTCAAACTTCTACAATCCACCAGTATCAGTAAATATGCACAATCTCTACAGAAGTAAAAGTCATCTAAATAATTCCACATTAAAGAGATCTTTAACTAATGAAGAGATTGCTGCTAGCAAACAACGTTATATTTCATTGTTTCCTCTACAAATAAAGTGCCTGATGCCCTTGAGGAATAAATTGCATATGTTACATTTAAAAAAATGATAAGCTAGTAATATTGCAATAGGGAATGGATGGCAAACTGTTAACAAGTTCATAGTTACTAGATATCTCTGCCAAAGAGGACATTTTCAGGACTGCAGCATCCTCCCCCTTTAAAAGTACAATACAGTACAGTATTAGCAATGCATCTACATACTGTGGGAGTAGAACCCACAACCTTCTGCATCAAAAGCAAGTATTCAACCTGTTATGCTATTAACAATGCAAGTAGACTCTACATAAGCAGCACTAAACTTCTCTTCCCCTGAAGCTCTCAGCTCTTTGTAAAATCCACTCAACACTCAACTGTATCTCTCAACCTGGCAGCACAAGAAATCTAGAAAAAGCCAAAATTTATTGGGGGGACAAAAGCCCAAAAACCAGGGACACATTTTAAACATTGCTTGTATAATCTTGGAAAGTTGCTAGAATAAAATATTGTGTTGCCACCATGCATTTCACTGCCAAGTCTTGAACCCAGAACCCTGTGCATGACAGTCAGAGCAACATACCACTATGCCAAATCAACTGTGTCTTTAAAGGAAGGAAGACTGAAACTTAAATGGCTATCATTTAGTGAATTCAGTTCTCACCGTAGCTCTCAACCTCTTAGCACAAAACACCTGGACAAAGTCAATAATGGGGGAATACAGCCCTCAAACATATTCAGTGAATTCATTTCTCACCAGAGCTCTCAACCTCTTAGCACAAAAAACCTGGACAAAGCCAATAATGGGGGAATACAGCCCCCAAACATATTCAGTGAATTCAGTTCTCACCACAGCTCTCAACCTTTTAGCACAAAAAACCCGGACAAAGCCAATAATAGGGGAATACATCACCAAAATAAGGGCAAATTTCAAATATTAATCTTATAAACTTAGAAAATTGCTAGAATAAAAGATTTTGTATTACCATGTACTTTCTGAAGAATAAGAAGTCTGAAATTCAAATGCCTGTCATTATTTAGTGAATTCAAAACCAGAAAACCACAGATTTTATGAAGAACAGAACAAAATTATGAGGCAACAATCTGAACAGTTTTCATAAGTGGTGATGGGTAGGGAATTCAGGCTCTTATTACCTGCACCCAAGGTACAGGGTTTGAGCCTGAGTTTTTCTCCAGCCACCAGGTATATTTAACTGGGGCATTACACCCACACCCACGCCCTGAGTTCAGAATTCCAGCTTCATTCATTCATTCTCCAAAGTCCAGTACAAAGCCCCTTCTTCTCATAGATGCCTGCAGACATTGCAGTCCAATCCCCTTCCAGTCTGTGTGGCTATAATTGCATAGACTTCTGGGCATCTGTACTCTGATGCCTTCTTTTCAAACAGCAGTCTGGATTCTGCATGCATGCTCAGAGTTCAGACACTTGCAGCTACTTATTTTATTTCTTTTTTCCCTTTCTTTTACAGCTGGAGGGCTGCAGTCTTGCAGACCAATAGCACAAGTTGCTCCTGTTGTACTGACAAGGGTATCATCCAGTCCATAACTTTTTTGCTCTTAGCTGATGGAAGTCTTTAGATTTATACAGACTGAACACAGTCACTGTTGTAACATACATTAAACCTCCTCCACCTCACTGGTATGCCAAATCCAGGCAAGTAGCAAATGCCTTAGCGTTGACCTGACAATCCTCAAAACACCTGTAATGAAAAGTTGTTTAAAAAGTAATAAAACAGGAGGGAATGTAGTCAGCTGTGTTAGCATAGCCGTATAACTCCCTGATGGTGGCAGCTGACACTAGTGTGATTAGAGGTTCTTGAATCTGAAGCTGGTAAGGAGATGCACCATGGCTACCCAATGCTACAACCTCTCCGAAGATGGGCAGCAGCACAAAGCATAGCCTGGGGGTGGGCCTTTGTAGCCAAACCCCTTATGCAGTATACTGAATGGCTGCTACACAAAAGTTTATGCTCAAGTGGAAAGGGAAAACGACTCACTGTGATGACATGAGTCACTCATCCCTTATCAAAGAGAGGGATTATGGTTCATACCATATGATCATATTACTGGATACTGGCAAAGGCACAAACCATTCTCATGGATGCCAGAATGACAATCCTTTGAATGGCTTTCCCCCACTGGGCTGAGGATGCCCAACAGAAGGAAATGAATGGGATCTATTCCAATGGATGTTCTGCAGGCATAGGGGTGCAAAGTACATACATGCATACCTGCATACAAATCTTTAAACCATGGGCAATAATGCCCTTCCAGCCTGCTAATATACCAAAACAGTCATTCCCATAATAGCTGTCCAGGATGTCCTTAAAAATGTCTAAACTAGTGCTTGCTTTAATGTAATTTTGTAGCTTATTCCATGAATGAGCTACTCTCTCAGAGAACCAATTAGTACATTTTTCATTCCTATAGAATCTTCTACTTAGCTTGTCTAAAGATTCTCTATTACTTTTTGATAACCCCAAACATTCTCAGAAGTATCTGTCTCTAAATGCACTGTATGCCTGAATAAGGTCTCGTGATAAATGCCTATATGAGACACTGTGTAAGTTCAGATATTTTAGTCTTTCAAAATAACTACATTTTTCACATCCATGGTTGCCATTGGCATATATCACCTGCACTATTTCCAGTTTACTTCTGTTTGGTTTTTATAAGGTTTCTACATTGCTGTTTCATGCTCAAGCTTGGTTCTAATATAGCTAATAAACAGTGACTTCATCATTTCTTATTTTTTAGACATTATTATTTTTTTTATGCAAACAATAGTTCTTTAACTGTCATTAACCAGTTGGTGCATATGTTAAGAAAAACTCAAAGCTAGATCTAGCCATATACCCATATCCTTAAATGAATCTAGAGTTTCAGTCACTGTGTACTGCATTAAGTATTCATCTTTCAGTTTATGTCTCCCAAATCTGATACGATTAGTTTGGGACACCCTGAGTGCAGCCTTGAATTTTACCTGTCCAATTAGTGTATGATACTTGACATGTATTATTTATAAATCATGCAGCAGTCCATCTTATCAAGACTACATCAGTACCTAGTTGTTCTAATTTATTGATCAGTGTTTTGTGTATGACCCTATCAAATGCTGAAGTTAAATCTATATAACTTACAATACAGCATAATGTTTAATTCATAGCTGTTATTATATTTTATAGAACATCATGTTACAAGTGATAATAGATCTATTTTCAACATATGCATGCTATGGTTTCAAGTTCCACCCTTTCCAATTATGGCAATAACTTATTCACTATAATCTTCTCCATTACTTCTACACAATGTGAAAGTAAACTTAACGGGAATATATGGCTCTGGTTTTGTCACACTTCCTTTCCTTTAAATACAGGAAATTTGTTGCATTCTGCTAACCATAAGTGCAATTTCATACTGTGTTTTGCACTTTTGAACTGTATTTTTGTTATATTGCTGATTTTTTAAAATTGTCCTTGCTGATTTGTTAAACTTTTTGTCTACTGTAGGATAGATTAGCTTCAGACCTGAACTGGTTCTGTTTGTAAAACTGAGCACTAAACTATGCTATATTTTGTTACAGAGGACCTTTCTGCACCCTTGTGGCAGGACAGTGCAATTAGGACTCATCTGATTGATGGTTGCTGGTACAAGGCTCAGTTTCTCAGTTTTGAGTTTTTTTATTGTTAAATTGTTTAATTCAGTGTGCTCACTGTTGCTGCATAAGCCCTGAGTTAGGGTGGGTTTGCGCTTGTTTTAACATAGCTCCACAGAGTTAGATGACCAGCCACTGCTCTGCTGCATCCATCTGTCTACACGTAGTGCAACTCCATGCACCATTATACACTACCACGCAGTGGGAGTAGCCATCGGTTGTTATAGATGCAAAACCATCATTAGATAAATTTTCCCTTAGTAGCTGCCCATGATCCAGCTGAGAAGTCCCTAAATTGTGCTTAGCTGCTGAGAGAGCAACTCAGCTGCACTTCTGCCCCTTAAACAGTTCCAAAACTACCAAATCTACAATAGTCTCATACAATTTAGAGAACCCCCTGCTAGTGTAGACTCTTTATAGAGCACCACATTAGTACAGACCCTGTTGAGAGCACCCAGTTATATTAAACCCCTCCATTTTCTCTCCTCACTGTGAAAAAAGGATTTAACCTAGCATTATGGATGGTCAGTTTCTATTTATTTCTCCTACCAGTGTGATTGACCTGGGTATCCTGAGGCAGTGTAGCAACTGCCTCATGTACACTGACAACTATCTACTCCTAAATCACCCAAGTACAATTTGTGAGAGGTGCAGCTACACTAAGAAACTGGAATCCTTGCTCTCTCATACACAGAACAGTAACACTGAACAGGTTGTCAGCTTACATACTATGCCTCCTATGCAAACCATGCACTCAACACACAAATCATCATATGTGGAGGTACTTCCCAGAAACCTACTTAAACACCAGAGACCTTCCAAACACAAACATGGTACACCTAATACAGCATCTACAGCACTCAATACACATAAAAACAAAAGCACCAATGTCTCACCAAATAAGCCCCTAAGGCAAAGCACATCTAAACCACATTTTTTAGTCATTGGTGACTCCATTGTGAGACACACAGATGCCCCACTTACCAGGCTGGACAAGTAGAAGGTTATGGCCAGATGTCTATCTGGTGCTAGGATACATCAGATCACACATGCAGTCAAGTCTCTGAATAACAAATACCATGATGACTCCATCATAGTTCATGCTGGTGTAAATGACTTGAGACATACCTCACTGGATGATATGAAGAGAGACATGATTGAGCCATCTGAATAGGTGTCCCAGGCAGGTATGTCTATAGCCTTGAGCAGCATTCTACCCTCACCTAGGATTATACCACAATATAAACAAAAATATGATTGACTTCAACAATTGGCTTAATTCCTGGTGTCATTCTAAAGGGATCCAGTTCCGTCAGTCTGGGATGACATGGTTGATAGACCACGCTGCTTTGCCAGAGATGGTCTTCACCTGTCACCTCTAGGCTTTCCATTACTGACTAAGGAACTTTCCTTCCCTATAGTGCCTTTTTTAGGCAAGGTCTCAAGAACAAAATTTCCAACATGAAAATATCACTCACTAATAAATTAAAGGTTATGCTACTAAATGGTAAAAGTTTAAATCCAAAACTGCACTCCCTGGAAGCACTCCTCTCCCTGGAGGATGTTGATGTCTGCAGTCACATAAACTTGGTTCAGAGCCCCAGAGAGTACTCTGGTCTTGCAAGTCTACAATGCCTTTCACACTTTCAGACTGCAAAAAGAATGTGTGAGAACCAAAGGAGGAGCATCTATCTTCATCAAAGATAAATACACCTCTAGCCTGGTTATACAGGAAAAGTCTTGGAATTACTCCAAGTTCAACTAACTGTGGGTAAGACCCCATCCTTTGATTCATCATTAGCTATAGGCCCCTTCAATGAATCATGATACCCACTCTGCTTATTTGGATCTACTTGAGTCAATCAAATTACAACCAAACACTCTAGTCACTGGTGATTTTAACTATCCCTCCATTGAGTGGGAAACTTATAAGAGTACCAACATGCTTACACAAAGGACTTTGTTAAAACTAATGCCCTGGAACAAATAGTTTGCAACCCCACAAGGGTGTCAAATATTCTTGACCTGGTCCTCACCAACATGGGTGACTGTTGCACCACTACAAGTACAGGACCCTTACAGGTTAGATATGATCATAAATCAGTCACATTTTAAGTAGCTGTAACAACTGAACCAGGTGTTATAGCATGAAATCAAGTTAAAAAGTCACCAAAGCTATTTATACCCTCCTAAGGGATGGCATAAATAATTTCCAAGCTCCTGTTCCCACAGATGACATTGACAACTATATTAAGGTATACACAAATGCCCTGTACAAATGCTTACACAAATGCATTAACACAGCTGTACCCGATAGGATCAAAACAAGATCCTCAAGAAAAAAAAACAAGCCTCCCTGGTGGACATCTATCATTAATAAGTTATACAACAAGTGGAAGATGTTGCTGGATAAGAATAAAAAAGAGAGATCACAGCACTGAAAGAACACCCTCCTCTGCTTGAACAAACAAATAAGACAACTTGTAAAATCCGCTAAGGGCAACTTTGAAAAGAAATTAGCAAACATAGCCAAGAATAACCATATGGCATTCTTCAGCTATACCTGTACCTAAAAAGTAGGACCCAGTCATGTGCTGAACTTGCTGTGGATGGCATCACACACACTGATCCTATGAGAATAGCTGACCTATTAGCTGACAGGTTTGGTGAAAATTTCAACTCCCTGTACTGTCCAAACATTTCACAAAGCATTCCATTTATATCTCCCCCATCTTGCATCTCCAAAGAGCAAGTCATTAATGCTCTCTCCAAGGCCAAAAATACAGCCTCTATAAGAATGGACAGCATCCCAGGTTGCATTTTAAATGGTGTAAAACATGAGTAAGCAAACATGACTTAGGTACTCTCACAGCCTGAGTACTGGTTTTGTCCCTGCTGAATGGAAAACAGTAATTGACATCACCCTTCATAAAGAGGGTACAGCAACAAACCCTTGGAACTAAAGACACATAACCTTAACCAGCCTTATCTACAAGGTCATGGAACAAATCACTACAGACCTTATAAATAAGGATATAGGTGATCTCCAAACCCTTGATCTGACACAGTTTGGTTTTGGTAAAGTTTGTTTATAATTTTTGTTCCTGTGAGGGTGTCACTTCCAATAGTTACTTCAAATGAGACTGATTTGTGGTCTGACCTAACCATGGAGGGCATCACACATGGGGAAGTACAGTGACTCCCCATGTTGGGCATACTATGTCCAGGACATTAGAGCCTCTAGTGGGGGTGTGACTATCTGTTCCAGAGCATTTGTGTTAACAAAGTCCAGAAACCTTTGGATGAGTGAGTTTTTGCTTTTGTATGTCTCCCAGTCTATGGAAGGATAGTGAAATTTCCCATGACTAAGGTGTTGGGCTGTATGGCGAGGGATTCCAGTAAATAGAGGTAGGTGGTATGCTTATCCTGGTTCATGGTGGGGGATTGCACACATGTAATTTCTGACTGCAATATCCAAATTGCTTTTGTGTATCCTGATAATATAGTTCATATTGTAGGTATTAAGCAATTTAAAGAGAAGCAATGCATCACTGGCATTTGAAACGTCATTATACAGAACTTCTAAGTCTCTTCAGCTTGCTTTTAATTAACCATTAAATGTGCAAATAAATGTTGTTTGAATCATAAAATAATTTATCAAGATAGGAAACTGGTTCACGCTTACAGTTTAACAAACATTTAGATTGAACAGTGTGGACTGAAAAAATCTGTTAGCAAGAAATCAGATGAGACATTAGTAATGAAAATTTAAAAAGATGCAGACAATTCAAAATGAACCTTAAACACCATAATGTGAAATATGAAAGGACAGAAAGGCAGTGTGCCTATCATGACTAAATGAGAGATAAATATTTCTGGGGAAAATTGTGTAAGATGGGAAGATGTGTTCATAGTAATATGATTCTGACCCTTGGATAAATGCTTCTCCCTATCCAAAACACTATAATGCATCCTGGTACTCTCCTTCTCTCTAAGGAGAAATCAGACCTGTCATTCTTGCAAGGGTTGGGGATATTTTATGTGTTTTGTCCTCTTTCTGCTCCAGCACCCTTTGTGAGAGAGCATGATGTCACAGAATAAACGGTAAGGTTCATATCCAGGGGTGTACCCCATTCATGCAAGACACACCACTCCACTTGGAGCCCCTTCCCTTAAATCCATCTTCACATCTCTCAGCATGACACTGGTTTCCACAAGAGATTTCATTAATGGGATCGTTGTAAGGAACTCTTAGTCCCACCCACTACCAGGGAGGAGCTAAGTAAACAAAGGTTTTCTTTGCTCAACTACACAGTTATACCTTCAATCCCCAAGTGGCTACTTGAAGTTGTTTCACCATTGGCACAGATGGGTGCTCTACCAGGATAGTCTGCACAAACATCAGATCTTGATATCTAATGTCTTTTCTTCTTTAGTTTCATTTGAAACCATCCATGCATATGTCAGCTAAGTAAATATTTTTGTGATCATGTGGGAATAATTATTAGAGTTATGTTTTGAGGGAGGAGATATTAAATATTCATCTTCAGCCTCTGTACTACTCACAGCCAAACTAGCCAATTGTTTAACTCCCCAAGAGCATCTTCTACTTCATCTGTATGGGAGAGAAAAGTGTTGCTTACTGAATTTCTTTGGAGATGGGAAAGCTGAATATCTGAAGTAAGAGTTACAAGTTCTTTTTATTTCAGTTTCTCATGGCTTTATTTACATTATCAATGGAGCAATGATTAGATCTGATAAAGATGTCCAAATATCCAAGATCAAACATTGTGAAACTAAATCCATTTTACTTGAAATCTTTAAACCATAGGCTTAAGTAGATGGGCAGACCCCTCAATAGAATCCATTTTACCCAGGTCCAGGTAATGGCCTAGATACTGAGGGAGCCAGCCACAGACAGATAGAGGATTTGCTTACATTTTTCTCAGCTGATGGGGCTTGAGGTGCTTGATACAGGATGTATTTACAGCTAATTAATCTATGGCAAAGAACAGGGACCTAGCAGGCAGCAATTAAAACAGAATATCCTGTGAAGCCTCTAATTAAAGAAAGTTAATAGTTAACAGTGAGTAGGAGTAAATTTTTGATGGGAATAATTTTGCTTGGTACAAATAACTGGTGTAGTCTTTCATTCCATTTCACTTCACAAATATGGAAAAATCACACAGATGTTAATACGGGATGAAAATTAATTTGCTGTTCATGTAGGGATCAAACCATATATGACTGCATTAAACATATATAAAAGAAATGCACCTTCAGTAACATAACAGTTTAACATAGAGCTGTTCATAAACGCAGATCTGATGACTAAACTGCAGGGGTAAAATACTTATGAACTGTTTGGTGTAATGAGGTAAAATGTGTTCAGGCCTGTTTTTCCTCTTTTTAACTCTTGCTTCATTGCTGAATGCAGCTAGTGTTGAGTCAAGGACATTGACACTTTCTGAAAGGAGAGAGTTATGCTTATGTCTTTATTCACTGTTGCCAGCTTTTCCTACTGAAAGGAGGAACTGTATTAAAACACTGTGCCTGTGCCTTTAAGAGAAGTACCACCTATCTACTTAGAGATAAATTTCATGTCTCCCTCAATATCTCACACACACACACACACACACACACACACGCACAAATGCTTGCTCATGCATGCTGACCAGTATATGATCCCATATATTTTCATAGTGGTGTTTTGGTATTGTTTGTAAACATTTATTCTTGATTGTTTTCTTCTTAAAATAAATGTTCATTTTAATATATTCATCACCATAAAATGTTTTTCCGTACTGAGTAATAACTCAAGTAATTCTGTTCATCACCTCAGCAGTATTTGGAGTTTTAGACCAATGAAATATATTGACATGTGGGTGCTAATATTACATATACAGCAAATTTGCTTCAGCATTGCAAATACATTTCTTTCACTAATGATAGCACAAGATCATAGTCTAAAGTTAATCAAAATGGACAGACAATGTAGCAGTTATGCATTTTACAGTTGATAAGGTTTAATGATGTTTTTCATTCTTCTTATACATATATTTGTTAAAATTTCAGTAAATAGATGCATTTAATAGACAAAAAGTATTTTAAGTATAAATCTGGCTGAAGTTATTTAAAGATGTTTACAATAAACATAGTCTGCCAGTAGAAGATACTACTGCTACCTCTGTATGACCCATTTCTGTCATTGCCTGAAATTCTTTGACAGACTACATTTTGCTTCTGCGTGCTACTCACCTCCCGTGAAACAAGCACATATTCCTGTCTTTTGAACAATGTTTATTAATCAGGACACTCGTATATACATAAGGCCAGTTTCTAGTAACATAACGCAAAACTGTCAGTTACCATTTATTATCCTTTTAGTCCCCTTTTCCGTCTTTATTTATTTGCAACATAATCTGACAACTTGCAAATTGATCAATGTAGTTTTCAGTGTTAGCCTTGATGTCAACCCTTCCAACTGTACTCTGCCCTCACCTGGTTCTAACTCAGCCATTAGTACTATATCCTGACAGTCTCTAAATATCTGGTAGTTGTCCATGACACATCTGCCACTTGTGCTAAAGGCTTATAATCTAAGAGCACAAGTATCTCCTTCCCCCAATTGCCATAATTTCCTCCAGGGTGTGCTGTCATCCTTTCTCACTGTTAAGTAATGGGAGACTGCCTCCAGGTGTACTGCAAATAATATTATTCCCACTGCACTTCCAAATTTTGTTTATTATTGTCAACTTTGGCACCATGCAGATCAAGAATTTTGACTTATCTCATCCCATCTATTTTATTTTGAAAATAGCAACAAGTGTGTCACAGTATGGGGCCTGAAGCACCTCCTCCCAACAGGCTGCATGCTGAACTTCACAAGAATTACAGCCTTTTTCCCTTTCTCTAATAGTCAGATTTTTCCTTTGTTCCCTTCACCTGCTCTGCCCATCTTATCCTTGTTGTTTCTGTACTCATGACCTCCAGCTCATGTAACATCATCCATCACTGTAAATGGAATATATTAACTTACATCTGACAGGTATATCACATATGGATAAAAACAGACTGACTTCTTGTGATACAAATTAGGATGCAGGAAAACCAGTAAACCCTCCATTACTACCTGTCTTCTCATCCTGGTATCTACGAACATTAATGCTGTTAGCTAGCTCTCCAAGATGAGGCTAAAGGCCCAAACTAATACCATGAAAATGCAATAATGATAATATTACATTATATTAAAATGTAATAATGGTACGACTACTGAATCCTACACAATTGCACTTTATAAGCACTTACACGAGTGCATGGATCGTGCTATCCCAAACAGAACCAAGATGCTATCCTCCAAAAAAAGGAAGCCAATCTGGTGGTCCCCTACCATAAACAAACTGTACAACAGAAGGAAGAAACTGTTGCAAAAGAGAGTAAAAATCCCATGAGTGGAGGAGCTCCTTGGTCAGCCTCAGTAAGAAGCTGCGATCCCTCATAAAATTCTCCAAAGCTAGTTACGAAAACAAAATCACCACTGATTCTAAAGACAACCCCAAAGCATTTTAGAGCTATGTCAAGAATCTCAATGGCAACACTCAGATCTGCTCTGAGTTACAGCACAATAGCACTAAATATACAGACCCAACTGATATCGTCAACATCCTGGCAGATAGGTTCAGTGCTAATTGTACCCCACTCTCACCCCTTAAAGGGCCCAACTCTATACCGGAAGAAGGCAAAGTTCCTGTAATCACGGTTGCACAGGTAAAAACCCCACTCTCCAAAGCCAAGAACACAGCATCCATGGGACCAGACAACATCCCAGGCTGTATTCTACATGAACTACAGAATGAACTGGCACCCCACCTAAGTACCATGTTCAATAATAGCCTCACCTCAGGCTTTGCTCCCACTGAATGGTGCACAGTGACGGTTATCCCACTCCACAAAGGGGGAGCCACCACGGACCCCGGGAACTACCACCCTATTAGCCTGGCGAGCCTGGTCTGCAAGGCCATGGAACGTATAATCATGAACTTATAAACAAAGACATTGGTAATTTCCAAATTCTGAACCCCACCCAGTTTGGGTTTGTAAAAGGCAGATCATGTCTCCTAAACCTTATAGACTTCTTTGAAGCAGTCACCAAAGCAGTAGACGAGGGTAAGGTGGTTCACACAGCCTATCTAGATCTTGCCAAGGATTTCGACACAACCCCCCCCACTCTGGAATTATAGATAAACTCACTAAACTAGGTATAAATCCCTATGTCACAAGATGGGTTGCCAACTGGCTCACTGAGAGAACCCACACTGTGAAAGTAGCAGACTCCAAATCCGACTTCAGACCAGTGGCAAGTGGAGTACCACAGGGCTCAGTCCTGGGTCCTCTCCTGTTTAGTATCTACTTCTCTGAAGTACAAGCTAACACAGAAAGTCTTTGGCTAATGAAGTTCGCAGATGACTGCAAACTAGGAGCCATAATCGAAACTCCTATTGATGTGGACACCCCTTTTGGTATGTACCTCACAAGACATCTACAACAACTGGTAAGGCCACAGAAATACCTCACAAAGAGGATTACCAGCCTCAAACAGATGCCCTATGCAGACTATCTCAAAAAACTCCAGCTTTACTCCATCGCATATCACCTACTCAGAGGTGATCTCTGCCTAACATACAAAGCTATGTCAAACACAGAGCTCTTGGACATGCTCCACTTAATGAAATCCCAATCCCTCCGAGCTACATGCTCTAGGGACCTAAACCTTGTCACCACAATAAACAGAACATGCCGGAGGGATAGATTCCTGTCCCAGAGACTTCCCATACTCTGGAATAAACTACCTATCTATATCAAACAAAGCTCCTCCTTAGCACTCTTCAAGAAAAATCTTGATGATTGGATGGGAAATAGGAAATTCACCTCGGGGATCACTTCTGTGGCTCTGCTCGACAGTGGCACAAAAAAGTTTTCTTGGGTGGCAAAAGCCAGGGTACCTTTTTGGCTGGGCTTCTATAGGCCCTAGGGCCGGTAGCCTAGTACCTACCTATGAACCTATGAGATGAGATGAGGCTCCAGACAAGCCTCAGTATTATTAGTGACCAAATTAATGTAACCTCACCAAACTGGCTTTGTAGTAATAACATGTCCTACATAATATTGTTATTAAAGTCTGCATTGAAACTTTAATGCAAATGTAATAATGATAACAGATACAATAATATGATTGTCCCACTAATGCAGCAATGATAACTGAGGCTAACACGTTTTTTTCATCATCTGATTCATTGTTAATCACAACTACTTTTATGTTAGACCGTGCAGACCCTGACAGTTCAATGTTTGGATATCCAGATGCTTTCTACCAAGATGCAGTTTAGTCTATTTTTCAGCCTAGTGCATAAAACGATCACTACTGAACCAGAAATCTGTATGACCTGCAAAAGAATGAAAATGTTAATTACTCTTGCTGTATTCTCATCACAAGGCTGAGAGATGTGATTGGCTGCTACACATGTTCTCTGCCCTACTTACTGGCTCAAGTACTCCTTTTCACAGCTTTTTTATGTTTCTTAGTCCTCCCCATTTCACTAACTTGGATGAGTTTATCTATCTTCTTGAGCAATCCTGTGCCTGTTGGACAACTGACTACCACTACAGCTTGAAGTAGTTCAATACTGTAGCCATCATACCTACAGAAAGAGACAAAGTAAATCTACTGCAGACACAGGGGGTTCATAGGTTCGTAGGTATATATCAGGCTAATGACCAATAGGCCTTTTATTAGGAGGGGCTATGTTATTTGGGAAGTTTCTAAAGATTATGTAGGGGAAGATGTTATTTTAGGCATATAGGATCATAGGATCATAGGAGGTTATTGGATAATGACCCTAGGGCTTTCACAAGCCTAGCCAAGTTTTACCCTTATTTCTACAATCAGCACCTTTCACCCATGTCCAAGAGGGACATAGGTGGAACCCCTGGGGTGAACTTATGGTTATCCATCCAATCATCCAGATTGCGTTTGAAGATAGCCAATGAGGTGCTCTGCTTGATATGAAGTGGGAGTCTGTTCCAAAGATGTGGTAACCTCTGGGAGACAAATCTGTCCCTTCAGCAGGTTTTATTAATGTCACATACCTGGTTAAGCCCATTAGAGCGAGTAACCCGTGTACACTTTGACTTACAGATATGCACCATTTTCAATAAAGTTGTGCCAAAGATTGCTTTATATGCAAGGCAGAAGTCACCTCTGAGCATTCTGTATGCAAGAAAATAAAGTGACAGTGATTTCAGATGGTCCTTATTGGACAGATGCTGAAGACCTTTAATTTTCCTTGTAAGGAATCTTTGTAGTCTCTGCAATTTCTGCAGGTGCTTGGAAAGGTACATACCAAAAGGGGAGTTGTATTCAATTATTGGCCTGATGAGGGAAGAGTACAGGGAGGTTATAACTTCTTTTTTTCTGAAGGCAATGCCCTTGCTTATGAGATGAGCAATATAGAATGCCCTTCTTACTCCTGTTGAGACATGGTGATCAAAGGTAAGGTTGCTGTTAACCTTTGTGCCCAGGTCTCTTACCACTGAGTGCATACTTGTTATGTTGTTATTAATGTGGTAGTTAGGAGGAACATCACTCTTACCAAAAGAGATTATAATACATTTTTTGCATTGAGTTTAAGGCCATGACTTTGGCACCAGTCATTTGTTTGTGTAAGACTCTCTTGTAGGATTCTGACATCATTTGGAGAATCTATGACCACTCCCAGTCATCACCAAACTTTGTCAGCCACATACCTTTAGTTTTAGCTTGCACATAGAAATAGATTCCAAGTAGCAGAGGTTCCAGGACTGATCCCTGTGGAACACCACTGATTACAGGTCTACTGTTGGAAGCGGATTCCCCTATTTTGACTATACGAGTTCTATCAGTGAGCCAGTTAGTGACCCATCTAATGATATACAGGCTGATAGCTAGCTGGGTAAGTTTGTCAATTATGCCTGAGTGAGAGATAGTGTCACAAGCCTTGGCTAAGTCTAGGTAGGTTGTGTGCACAGATTTCCCCTCATTAAGGGCCTTTGTGACTGTCTTGAAGAAGTCCACCAGGTTTAATAGGCATGATCTCCCTTTCACATATCCAAATTGAGTAGGGTCAAGTGTTTGGAGGTTACCAGTGTCTTTGTTGATAAGGCCCATGATGATTCTCTCGATGGCCTTGCAGATAAGGCTAGTCAAGCTAATAGGTCTATAGTTCCTAGGGTCAGTGGAAGCACCCCCCCTTTGAGCAATGGGATAACGGCGGCCTTTTTCCATTCAGCTGGGATGAAGCCAGTGCTTAGACTATGATTGAAAAGAGGACCCAATGGCGTTGCTAATTCTTGTTTGAGACCATATAGGATGCAGCCTGGGATGTGATCAGGTCTCATGGATGCTGTGCTTTTGACTTTAGAAAGGGCATTTATGACCTGCTCTTCAGAGATACAGGGTAGAGGACAGTTGGTAGGGATGTCTTGGGGTAAGTGTGGCAGGGAAGGTTTAGTGAAGTTTTCACAGAACCTGTCAGCTAACAGGTTAGTAATATCCACAGCCTCGATATATATGGTATCATTAACTAAGTTTGGTGCAAATTTGAGTCTTTCCTTTTAGGTTACGGATGAAAATAAAGAACGCCTTATGGTTATTCTTAGTTGAGGAAGCTAATTTGGATTCCTAGTTAGCTTTGGAGGACTTCACAAGGAGTCTTATTTACTTGTTTAAACTGAGGAGGGAGTGTTTCCAGTTTGGGGCTCACTCCCTCTTACTATTAAAGAGCAATTTCTTCCTCTTAGTTTGTTAATGGCAGTTGCCCATCAGACAGGTTTTTTCTTCCTCGAGGAGCTTGTTTTAGTCCTATCAGGTAAGGCTGTGTCAATGCAGTTGTTGAGGTGTTTGTATAAAGCATTTGTGTAGAACTCGACATACTTGCCAGTTCCATCTGAGGGATGAGGTGCAGTAAAGCTATTTATACCATCCCATAAGAGGTTTAATTTTTTAGTTTGGTTTGTGCTACGGGGATGGGGGGGGCTCAGGTGTGACAGTAACTTCAAATGAGACTGATTTGGTGTCAGATCTCACCAGGGAAGACCTCACAATGAGGATGCTACAGTGGTCCCTCATATTGGTAAGCACCAGATCCAGGATGTTGGTACCCCTTGTGGGGGGTGTCAACTAGCTGGTCCAGGGCACTGAAGTTAATGAAGTCAAGGAAGCATTGGGCAAGTGAGTTTCCACATGAGTAATTTCCCCAGTCAATGGATGGGTAGTTAAAGTGGGTCTATATTAGAACACCGAACATTTGAAATGTCGGTTGTGCTAATATCAACCCGTTTTCAGCGAACGCTGAAAATATCAAAGTAACAGGAAACCGAATTCTTTCCTAGGGAAAGAATTCAGTTGTTTGTTTCTGTTGCTTCAGTATTTTCAGTGCTCTGGTGGAGAGTTACGGGATGGGTTCAGGTAAGTGTGCGATTGTGTGGACGTGTGGGTTAGGGCGGGTTAGGTGAGTTAGGGTTGGGGCGCAGGTGAGGTGACTGTGCTATAGTGACGGACCTTAGGGTTAGGGTTTGGGTTAAGGTAAGTGGATAGTTAGTGGTGTTTGTATAGTTTAGTGTAGGGTTAGGTGTTAGAGTTTAGGTGTATGTGTGTGGATTGCTGTTTTTTTGGTGTGCTTGTGTTGCGTGTATGTGTTTTGGAACAGCAAATTTTTCCCTAGGAAAAATTTGCTGCTCCGAATGTTCGATGTTTTTTTTTTTTCGATTGCTAGGGTTCGATATTAGAACACTCGACATTTTGAATGTTCGGTGTTCTAATATAGACCCGTTAAAGTTGCACAAAACCATGGTGTTTGGATGTATCTTGATAGACTCAAGTAGATTCAAATAGGCAGAGTGGGTGACCTGATTCATGGAGGGGGTCCTGTACCTGGCAATGACTTGAATAGTTGTCCTACCAACAGTTAATTGCACCTGACGTATCTCCATGGAATCATGCTGTCTAACCAATCTGGAGGTGTATTTATCTTTAATGAATATTGATACACTGCCTCCTTTAGTTTTCACACCTTCTGTTTGTGGTCTGAATGTGTGGAAGGAGGTGTAGCCCGAAATGGCTGGGGTGCTCTCCACACCCTTGAACCAGGTCTCCGTGACTGCACAAATGTCTATGTCTTCCAAGGAGAGGACTACTTCCAGTGAATGCAGTTTCATGTTAAGACTCCTAGCATTTACCAGTGAAATCATGAGATTGTTCTTAGATGGAGTACTTACATTGACAATTTTGTCCTTGAGACACTGCCAAAAAAGGCACTATGGGGTGGCAATAGCCTTGGTCAGCAGCCGGAATCCCACAGGATATTTACTGAATGCCTCTGTCTATAAGAGACAAGGACCCAGACCCAGGGTTAATTTCCAATTTCCCACTCAATGGTCAAAATTACACTTAAATAGGGTTAGGAATGGCCTATGCTTCACATGGATGGAAAGCCTTTCATAAAGCATCTGGATCTGCTTAGACACATATCTGTCTCACCAACATGTCTTATTTATGTTACAAGCAACATTTACATCCTTCAAGCTAGTGGTTCTGATGCTGTTCATTTTGTGGATGTGTGAAGGGTCCATCAGAAATGGACCTGAGGATGCCTTGAATGTCAGACATAGATCATTGACCTTGTGTTTATACCCTAGAGTCTCCTGGTAAAGAACCTTTGTGGGTGCTCCAAAAGTTGCATATGTCTTGTTAGGTACATGCCGAAGGGGGCATTATAGTTGATGATGGGTCTGATAAGGGCCAAATAAAGCGTCACTATAACTTTCTTAATGCCATGCCCTTACTTATAAGTTGGGTGACACAGAATTATTTTCTCATTTACTTGGCCACATGTTAGTCAAAGGCCAAATGTTATATATGTTTCTAGAGCCATGGATACTGGGTCAACTCTTAGGGGCATTTTATCAATGGCATAATTAGCCTGGGTGGCCATTTTCCCAAAAGGCAATATAATGCATTTCTTGGCACTGAGGTTTAATCCATGACTTTGATACCTGTCATTTGTCTATGTTAGACCCTCTTGTAAGATGTTTGTGCCATTGCAGAACTCTATGATAGCTCCCAGTTAGCAGTCATCTTCAAACTTGGTCACTGAAAAGCCCATGACATTAGCCTTCCTTTATCTTCAAGAAGTAGATCCCAACACACAGCCATTAGGTACCCTGCTGGTGATTGGTCTCTTAGTGGAGATGGTTTCACCAGTCCTGACTGCCTAAGTCCTGTCTGTGAGCCAGCTGGCAGTCCAGTGAGTTATGTAGGGCTTCATGCCCAGTTTGGTGAGTTTGCCAGCTATACCTGAGTTGGGTATTGTATCGAATGTCATAGCCATGTCTAGGTAGGTGGTAAATGCCATTTCCCCCCTCATCTATTGCCTTTGTGACCTTCTCAAAGAAGTTTATCAGAATTACTAGGTGTGATTTTCCCTTTTAAAGCCAAACTGGGTTAGGTCCAGTGTCCAAAGGTTGCCTATGCCTTTATTGATCATTCCCATGATTATCCATTCCATGACTTTGCATATTAGACTAGTCAGACTAATGGGACTGTAGGTTCTGGGTTGGTTTATGTATGGTTCACCCTTGTGAAGTGAGATAACCATTGCAGTCTTCTGTTCTAGTGGCAAAAAAAAAAAATTTGAGACTACAGTTGAAAAGTGCCTCAAGTGGTCTTGATAGATAAGGTTCCAAACTATTTACGGGGCATCCCATGGTGTTACTGAGGCCCACTGAGGTTGGTTATTTGGCCTTAATGAGTGGTGCCTAGACCTGTTCCCTGTTAATAACTGGGGGGAAGTGATTTTTTTGTATGTAGTTATTTAATGGGGGGAGGCAGGCTGAATTTTGAACTGAATTTGTCAGCCAGATTTGCTGTATCACTTTGCTTATTGAAGATGGCACCATTAACCACCAGTTCGGTACACTGATATGTGCTGTTTTTAAGGTTATAGACATAGATTTAGAAGGCCTTGTGGTTGTCTTTATCCTGTGAGGCTATCTTGAAGTTGTATTGGCCTTGTTGAACTTAATTAGTCCCGTTTGTTTCCTGATTATATTAATTAGAGAGCTGTTATCATTATGATAGTTGCTTTTCCTAATTTTACCTATAACTTTTTTTTCCTTTTGATATATGCAGGATTCTTACATAGAGGGTGACCTATTGTTTGCTAGGATATGGTATGGAACTTTGTCTATGGTGATTTTCATCTGAATAAACTTCTGATCATTGTCCTGTTTAACCAACCTAGTTATACTTACTGATAATGCAGATCAAGCCTCTTCCACCTTTTGTCCAACACTGTGCAGTTGATGGTCTAAATGTGCAGAAGGCACTGAAACCTTACACTGCCAGAGTACTTTCTGTGGACTTAAACCACTTCTCAGTAATGGCACAGATGTTTATATTCTCCAGAGTGAAGAGATCTTGTAGGGTACAGAGTTTCATTTTAGGCTCCTAGCATTGAACAGTAACACCTTTTGGTTTCTTTGGATTTTATTTGCTATGTTGGTAGATTTATTAATTTGGAATTGCCTAAAAACGGCTCTAAAGGGATGGATGAAGTTTTAGCCAATATTCAGAAGCCCAGCGGTAACAAGTGCAAACCATCCTTTGCAAAACAACATGGTTTGTTAACCATGTCTTCTCATGCTGACAAATATTGAACATCCCTGGAAAGAGACAAGAAACTAAGCCAATTATTGAAGTAAATAATATTTTGTTTGTACTGTGGCATCATTTTTGTTGAAGGTAGAATGATGCTCAGTGCAAGGGACATATCTGCCTGACATACATAATCAGGGAGTGCAATGATGTTCCTCTTCATGTAGTCCAGGGAGGTAAGTCTTAGGTAATTAACACCCACATAGACTATGACAGAATCATACTAGTACCTGTGGTATAGTAACTTGAGTATGTGCGCAACTTAACCGATCCTGGCTCCAGATAAGGAACTAACTGCTATCGTCTCCTTTTTCAGTCTGGTGAGTGGGGCATCTGTGTGTCATACAATGGAGTCCCCCTATGACAACAGTCCTGTGTAATGTGTTTGCTTGCCTTATGGGCTTTGTTCTTGGGGCTCCACTGGATGTAAGTATATGCGTGGTGTTTGTTGTTAATTTTGATGAGGTTGCTGAAGACAGGCATTGTTATATAGGTCTCTGAGATTTAGGAAGGTTGCTTTTTAGTGCCTCACCGTAAGTTGTTCCATGTATGTGGTGGCCACTATGTATGGTGGATGTAGTGTGTGTGTGTTCTTGACAGCCTACTTTGCAGACAAGATTGTTGTCTCGTTTGAAATTCTGCTTGTGCATTACTCACATACTGTGTCTGTTTCTTTAAGGATTAAATGGTTGTCTGTGATCATGAGACAATTGCTACATTGTCTCAGGATGCCCTTTTCTTCAAATATGGATATGCAGACATATCAAAATTGCATAGCCATATTTTCTGGACCTGCAGTTGGAGTGGCAACTGTTGGTTGTGGACTCAGTTATCCCTTGGGTGGTCTCTGGAGTTGACACTAGACTAGGTTAGATTTTTAGTAAGATTTGATAGCAATGCTGTTTAATGCAAAAATTAGCTGCTCTAAGCTTTTCCCACACAGTGGATTTATTTTAGCCACACTAAATTACAAGTTTCAGTTCTAAGGGTAGTTTTATAGATAAAATGTACTATCTAGGTACGTGCATCTGTACAGGGCAATGAAAGATGGGGGTGAGGGATACCATAAAGGGTGGAGTCCAGAGACATGACCTTCTAAAACCACAACAAGAAGAGGTTGGGAAAGTTGGGGAAAAGTTCAAGCTGTAAGAAGCAGACTTTCTAGAGAGGGGTCCAATATGGTTAGAATTTCAGAAGCTTTAGCTTACTGTCTCAGTGGGGGCTGGGGACAATACAAATAGCATGAAATACAGTTACAAAGTAAACAGAAATGCACTGGAATACAACTTTAACTGGGTAGATGATAAGCTTAAGACTCTGGCAGCAAAACAAGAATATAAACAGCTATAAAACATACTGAAGCACAAATTCTGGAGCAGAATTCACAATACTGCCACTACTGCAAAACCACCTCAGACAAAGGCAACAGCCTATGCAAAATTTTACCAGTAATGCAGCTTATGGAAAAAGTTATGTAATAATTGACTAAATGACTCTCAAAATCTGGCAGTAGTTCAGAGCTCTGCCAGTACTGTGAATGAAACTACAAGATTAAGGACCCAGGCAGAGTTTTAAATACAAGTAATAAGTGCAATATAATTTATAAACAATGCTAAAATGTTGCAGTAATTCGTAATCTTCCTACAACTGAAACAAAGCTAAAAGAATAAGATCATGAAATTGACCAAAACATAAAAAAAAGCAAAATAATACAAAAATGTATCACTGCACGGGTCACAAGTAGTGCAACTTAAAATATTTAAGCAGGCTTTTTTAAATAAATGTTTTTTCCTTTTCAAGAAAAGTTTGTTTCTCACATTTCAGGAGTTTCCACAATCCTCAGAATTTTGAACAAAGGGGAGTGAGGGGGTAAATAAATTTAGTAAAATAGGGGAACATATACTGTTACAATAAACTTCCACGCAGTGCTATGCCTAGCCTATTCCCACCATAGTTTTGCTCTTTACTTCTCCTATGCTGCTTAATTTTCTATATACATTTTAATTTCCTGTCTGCATCTCTCAATAAATATGCACATTTAATTAGGCCATAACAGTTCCAAACTGTACATCTTTATGATGAAATAAACTAGAGGTACTTTCCATATTGTTTTATGGAATACCTCCTGCCCATTCCTAATATTGCCTTTTGACTGATTCCTGTGTTCTTATTTTTTATCTCTTTCAACTTTTTTGAAACCACCCTAACAATAGGCAAATATTAAACATTAGGAGGTCTTACCACTGGTTAAGTACTGCTAGACAAGACAGCAATGATCTTTAATGTAACTAATGTCAGTTTGCCTTTTCCTGTGACCTAAGCTGCACATAAACTAAGGCAATGCCGATTACAATATGGTTCATAGGTTCATAGGTGTGTACTAGGCTAACGGCCCTGCAGCCTTTACAAGCCTAGCCTATAGAAGCGCCCTTGCATTGTGCCACCTGATGTTAGTTCTCAGCGCCTCTATCAAGAAGAGCCACTGGAGTGATCCCCGGGGTGAACTTTCTATTATCCATCCACTCATCAAGATTTATCTTTTAGAGGCTCTGCTTGACATGTATGGGAAGTCTATTTCAGAGCATGGACAGTCTCTGGGTGAGGAACCTGTCCCTCCAGCATGTTCTGTTGATTGTGGTAATGAGGTTGAGGTCTCTGGAGCATGAGGTGCAGAGGGATTGGGATTTCTTTAGATGTAGCATTTCTAACAGATCTGAGTCAGACATGGCTTTATAAGTCAAGCAGGGATCGCCTCTAAGTAGGCGATATGAGACAAAGAATAGCTGGAGTCATTTGAGTCTGTCCATGTAGGACATGTGTTTATTGCCTAGGATCCTCTTCGTGAGGTACTTCTGTGGCCTCTCCAGCTGTTGCAGGTATCCAGTGAGGTATATGCCAAATGGGGCATTATACTCAATGGTTGGTCTAATGAGGGAGGAGTAGAGAGAGATGATGACCTCTTTCTTCCTGGATGCAAAACCCTTGGTAATGAGATGTGCAACATAAAAGGACTTTCTGACCACAGTGGCAATGTGGTGTTCGAAGGAACGGTTGCTGTCAACCTGCATCCCCAGATCTCTTATAATGACTTTAGTATTCAGTGGGCTTCCATTGATGTGGTAATTAGATGGAACTGAGTTTTTACCAAAGGGGATGATGATGCATTTTTTGGCGTTAAGCTTAGGGCTATGGTTTCAACACCAGTCATTAGTGTCAGTGAGACCTTTCTGTAAGATGTCTGCATCACTTTGGGAGTTAATAATGGCTCCCAGCTTGCAGTAATCTGCAAACATGGTCAGCCAGAGGTCCTTTCTGTTGGCCTGGACTTCTGAGAAGTAGATGTCGAACAGGAGAAGACCCAGGACCGATCCCTGTGGGACTCCGCTTGTGAGTGGTCAGCAGTCTGTCTTGGAGTCCACTACTTTTACACTGTGTGTTCTTTCTGTGAGCAAATTTGCAACCCATCTAGTGATTTAGGGGTTGATGTCAAGTTTGGTGAGTTTATCAATAATTCCACAGTGAGGAATGGCATCAAAGGCCTTGGCCAGATCGAGTTAGGCTGTATACACTGTCTTACTTTCATCCACAGCCTTGGTGACTGACTCAAAGAAGTCAACCAGATTGAGCAGGCATAATCTCCCTCTCACAATGCCAAATTGTGTGGTGTCTAGAGTTAGAAGATTTCCTATATCTTTGTTAATCAGGTCCATGATGATGCACTCCATAGCTTTACATATCAGACTTGTCAGGCTAATGGGGTGATAATTCCCAGGGTCTGTAGTCACTCCCCCTTTATGGACAGGGATGACTGTAGCAGTGCACCATTCAGTAGGGACAAAGCCTGAGGTGAGGCTGTGACTGAACAGGGCACACAGATGTGGTGCCAGTTCACTTTGTACTTCATGCAGAACACAGCCACAGATATTATCAGGACCCATGGAAGCTGTATTCTTGGACTTGGACAATGATGCAGCTTTAACCTGTGCTGCAGTAATGCTGGGTGCCTGACATTCTTCCAGTGTTGTGATTGGTCCTTTAGGGTGGAGAGGGGGGTAAAGTTGGCACTGAATCTGTCAGCCAGTTTGTTGGCAATATCTGTTGGCGCAGTATAGGAGGTACCATTGTGTAGTATCTCAGAGCAAATCTGGGTATTGTCATGGAGGTTCTTGATACAGCTATAGAAGGCTCTGTGATTGTTTTTAGTTTCTTCTGCAATTCTGCCTTCATAGCTGGCTTCAGAGGATTTGATAAGGGAGCTCAACTTTTTGTTGAGGCTAATAAGGGTGTTTTTCCAGTCTTGGGATTTCACCTTTTTCTGCAACAGTTTCTTCCTTCAGTTGTAGAGTTTATTAATGGCAGGGGACCACCAGATTTGCTTCATTTTTTTGGAGGAGAGCATCTTGGTTCTGTTGGGTATGGCTAGTTCCATGCATTTGTGTACATGTTCGTACAGTGCATTGGTGTATGATTTGGCAGTCATGCAGCTTTTTTCCATTAGCATGGGTGCCGGGAAGTTAGCCACTTCTGCTTTTAGGAGTACAAAGTCAGCTTTGGAGAAGCTTTTCAAGGTGGTTACCTTTGTGGGGGGTGTGGGTGATATGTAGATTTCCATGGTGATTAGTTTATGGTCAGATCTGACCAGGGAGGGATTGACTATTGGTGTAGAGCAACGGTTGCCCATGTTAGTAATAA
Source organism: Protopterus annectens (assembly GCF_019279795.1). Lineage (NCBI taxonomy): Eukaryota > Metazoa > Chordata > Ceratodontiformes > Protopteridae > Protopterus > Protopterus annectens. The sequence goes on along the minus strand of NC_056731.1, from coordinate 1,282,867,647 downwards.
CCAAAAGAAGGATGTTGCTTCCTCTAGTGGGGGTCAAAATGAGCTGGTCCATGGCATTGGAACCGATGAATCCCAGGAAGCATTGGGTCAGTGTATTGGTGCTTGAGTAGTTTTCCCAGTTGATGGGGGGTAGCTGAAGTCTCCTAGTAAGAGTGTTGGGTTGGACCTTGATAGATTCCAGGGTGCTTAAGAATGTGGAGTGAGAGTCTAGGAACATGGTTGGGGACATATAGCAGGCTATGACCTGGCTCGGCATCTTACCCAGTGTTAGTTGTACCTGAAGTATCTCAGATGCATTATGCTTGGCTACTAGTCTGGGGGTGTGCATATCCTTTATGAATATGGAGACATCACCGTCTTTGGAGCTTCAGTCCATGTTTCAGGGCCAGAAGGTGTAGAATGAGTTATAGCATGGTAGCGCAGGAGTGCTTTCTTCTGCTGTAAACCAGGTCTCCATTACAGCACAAATGTTGATGTTCTCCATTTAGAGGAGTGCTTCGAGTAACTGCATCTTGAGATTTAGACTTCTAGCATTGAGCAGCATGACCCTCAGATTGCATTTATTTATAGCTGTTACATGGTAATTTGGTATTTTAAACACTGCCTAAAAAGGCACTAGAGGGTGGCAAGAGCCTTAGCCATTACCCAGAAACCCAGGAGTGACAGATGCAGGCCATCTCTGGCAAAGCATCAAGGTCTGTCAATCATGTCATCCCAAGTAGGCAGATACTGGATCCCCTTAGAATGACACCAGAAACTTAACCAATTGTTGAAGTCAATTATTTTTTGTTTGTACTGTGATATAATTCTGGGTGATGGTAGGATACTGCTCAGGGCTAGTGTCATACCTGCCTGGGCCACATAATCCAAGAGCTCCACCATATCTCTTTTCATGTTGTCCAGGGAGGTGTGTCTCAGGTCATTCACACCCACATCAACAATGACAGAGTCATACTTGTACTTGTTTTGGAGTGATCCGAGTGTGTGTGTTATGTGTTGGATTCTGGCACCTGATAGACAGCTGACTGTTACCTTCTCCTTATTCAACCTAATGAGTGGGAAATCTGTGTGCCTCACTATTGAATCACCTATGATTAGTGTATCAGGCAAGGTGTTTAGCCTTAGGGGGTTAGGTTGAGGGGCACACTGTAGAGGTCAGCTATATGTCCTGCAGTTTGTGCTGTGCTGTGGTGGTCGAATGCGTTTCTGTCTTGGAGGTCTCTGCTGTTTGGGTAAATTTCTATTGAGAGCCTCTGCAAAGGTGGGTATGTGGTTTGTGTTTTTATGTGAGAGCTGTGATAGTGGGTGTTCTGGAGGGCTATGCATTCCATGTGGTGTGGTGTAGGTGTTGACCTTCTCCTCTTGACCAGCTAGTCCGGTCTTAGCTGGAGAGTGTATAGCTTCCAGTTTGGTGATTTAAGTGCATATCTCACAAGTCTGAGTGTTGGTAGGTAAGAGGAGAGGGTTGTCTGTGTACATGAAACAGTCGCTGCACTGCCTCAGAATGCCCAAGTGCATCAGGTTAATAGGAGAAAGCACAGAGAACTTTCCTTTAATCATGCCAGGAGGGGTGATCATAACTACTAATTACTAGAGCTATTTCCATGAAGAATGACTAGTGCTGATAGCACTTTGGTGTGCTCCAATAATTGCTACAAAAATCTGTTGAAGTGCAAAGCAATTAGGCTGTTTGAAGTGCAACAGAGAAAGAATTAGCAAGATCTGAAGAGCAGACTTTCTGGTGCCAGAAATAGTTTGCCTCAGCTTGGGGCACCAGTGCAGAGCTTAAACAAGTTCAAACCCATACAAATGTGGGCTTTTAAAACAGAAAGTTGAAAGGGATGGAAAAGCTGCGCAAATGGCCAATAAACTACAATTTCTGGGCCAGAAACAAGTCCTTTTGTGGTAGATAGGCTATCTAGTTCTTACCACTCCCACTGATAAGCTAGAAGGCTTCCCTCCAACACAGAAAGGCTTGGGGGGCTCAGAAGCTTACAAACAGTCCTGGATACAACAAATCTGTATCTGGACTAGACTAGTTACAGGAAAGGTGGGAAACAAGTGCAAATGTGGGATTTTAAACAAAAAAGTTGAAAGGGATAGAAAAACTTTCCAAACGAGAAATAAACTACAATTTTTGGGCCAGAAACTACTCCTCTCATGGTCGATGTGCTACCTAGTGCTTACCACTCCCACTAATAAGCTAGAAGGCTTCCCTCCAACACAGAAAGGATTGGGGGGCTCAGAAGATTACAACCAGTCTTGGATATAGCAAATCTGTATCTGGACTAGACTAGTTACAGGAAAGGCAGGGAACAAGTGCAAACACAGGCTTTTAAACCAGAAAGGTGAAAGGGATGGAAAAACTGCCCAGACGGCTAATAAACTGCAATTTCTGGGCCAGAAACAACTCCTCTTGTGGTAGATAGGCTACCTAGTGCGTACCACTCCCACTGATAAACTAGAAGGCTTCCCTCCAATTTAGAAAGGCTTGGTGGGGGGGGGGGGGGCTCAGAAGCTTACAAATAGTCCTGGATACAACAAACAAATCTGTATCTGGCCTATACTAGTTAAAGGAAAGGCAGGAAACAAGCTTAGAACTTTTTGTTTACAGAAAAGCAGCCAAATCAGCAGTAAAAACAATTCAAATGCAGTGCAAACTAGCATACTTGATTGTGTAGCAATAATAAAGCTAATTTTAAGTTTAAATAAATGCAATTAAGTTAAATAAGATGGGTTGCAAACTGGCTTAAGGACAGAACCCACAGGGTTAGAGTTGCTGGCGCCATGTCATACTCCAATCCGGTCACAAGTGGTGTCCCACAGGGCTCGGTCCTTGGCCCCCTATTGTTTGGCATCTACTTCTCAGAAGTACAGGCCAACATGGGATGACTTTGGCTGACAAAGTTTGCAGACGACTGCAAACTGGGCGCCATAGTGGAAAGTGCATCGGACACAGATATCCTTCAGAAGGGACTCACGGAAACAGATAGCTGGTGCCAGAGCCATGGCCTGAAGTTAAATGCCAAAAAATGTATAGTCATACCCTTCGGGAAAAACAAGGTACCCCCAAGCTACCATATAGGTGGCAATCCACTAAGCACAGAAGAGGTTATCAGGGACCTGGGGACCCAGGTTGACAGTGGCCTTTCTTTTGACACTCACGTTGCTAAAGTGGTTAGAAAGACCTTCTACATTGCCCACCTGATCATGAAGGGATTCACATCCAGATCCAGTGAGGTCATTGTTCCCCTGTACTCTTCACTTATCAGACCAATGATCGAGTACAATGCCCCATTCGGGATGTATCGCACCCGACATCTGCAGCAATTGGAGAGACCCCAAAAGTTCCTCACCAAAAGGATAAAGGGACTCCAAAATCTGTCATATGCTGACAGATTGAAGAAACTCCAGCTCTATTCAGTTGCATACCGTCTGCTCAGAGGTGACATGTGCCTGACATACAAGGCCATGTCCAACCCGGAATTAATGGACATGCTCCACCTCAAAAAATCCATATCCACCAAAACCACTAGAGCAAGCGACTTAAACCTTAGCACGGATATAAATAGGACGTGCTGGAGGGATAGATTTATCACTCAGAGACTCCCTATGCTGTGGAATAAAATCCCGGTCCATGTGAGGCAGAGCACCTCGCTGGCTCTGTTCAAGAGAAATCTTGACCTGTGGATGGGAGATCGTAGGTTTATCCCGGGAATCATCTCTGTGTCACTGCTGGACAGAGGCACAACAAACTAATGGGCACAGTATTTTTTTATATAAGGGGTGGCGTAAGCCACAAAAATTTGGGCTAGGCTTATAAATGCCTTAGGGCAGATAGCCTAGTATAAACCTATGAACCTATGAACCTATGAAAACAAGTGCAGAAGGCAGTAAATTAGGAAAAAATCAAGATGGAGGCACTAGAGTATCAGAAAATAATGCCAGCAAATATATAAATAATTCAGTCAAGCAAAAATTAAGACAGTGCAGAACTGTGAACAGTTAAAAAGTGCCAAAAAATATACTTATCAGTTTTATATTTCCAGATTATTTGAGAAGCACACTCAGTCAGAACACAAGAAGATTTTAAAGGTAGATTCTAGCAAAGTCTTCTTGAAAATTGGCAAAAAAAATCAACAGTTATATTTCCTCTGCAACTGTTGTTAAAGTAAATAAGACATAGGGTAAAAATATGGTAAATTATTTTATATTACTAGAACAAATGCATAACTTAAATAACATTCAACATTTAAGCATGATTTCATGGTCTACTATAATTCTAGCACTCTTTTTTAATGAAAACTTCAGTATTTAATTAGTTTGTTACAATTTGCTTTTTTTTTTTTGGAACTGATCTGTCTTTTTCCTTAGATATGCATCTTTTTGTAGTTGAGGGGGACCAGACTGGGGAAGGGCACTGGGTAATAGAATTATTATCTGCACCTCTGCCATTTGAGATCATGCAAGTAGTACATGGCAGTCGTTTATATACCCACAATCACAGCTGCAGCTGCCTAATAGTCAGCACTTGCTGTAAGCTGTATGGCCGTGTGAATGGATGTGTGCAAAGCCATTTATTTTTTTTGGCCTCAGCTCTAAAAGCCTTTTTTTAAACATAGATGAGGCATGGGGTATCACATGGGAGCTTTGCTGTGGGTCCCAGCTGACCTACTTACATGTCTGGGATCAGCTGTTTATTTTACTGGCTACTAAAAGCTCAATATGCAAACTTGTAAACCACAATTAGGACCCTAGCACATTACCCCCTGTATTCCCACCCAACTACACACAGAGTTTAATCTTGCACAAACTTAGCAAGCCAATCGCAGTTCTGTTCATATTTACATTCATTTATCACCCTCATTAACAGCATATATGTGAATGATGTCCTTCCACAGTTAATTCCACTAACTATTTACAATATATTCTGTACCTTTATGTAATGTCAAAGTTCTTAGAGGCATTTCTCTTGCATACAGTGCCCATCCCACACAGTCCCTGCAGCAAAAGACTACAAAACAGTATTCACAACTGAAAGCCTTTCCTTCAAGCCCCCCCCCCCAAAATCTTTACTTTAACTTACCTGTAGTCACAACCATTGCCTGGACCATGCAGCTTGTGAAAACTCAAAGCTTAATGAACCACTGACTAATTAACCACCTTCCTGTATATCAGCTTATAGGTTACATCCTTTTATACCACTACATATGTTTATATATATATATATATATATATATATATATATATATATATATATATATGTGTGTATGTATATATATTAATATGTATCTATCTGTATTTATATATCTATATCTATTCTATATCGTTATATGGTGGTCCCCTGCCATAAACAAACTATACAACAGAAGGAAGAAACTGTTGCAGAAAAGAGAAAAATCCCAGGATGCAAAACAACTCCCTTACCAGCCTCAGTAAGAAGCTGAGGTCCATCATACAATTCTCAAAAGCTCGTTACGAAAATAAAATTGCCAAAGATTCCAAAGACAACCACAAGGCATTCTATAGTTATGTCAAGAATCTAAATGGCAATGCTCAGATCTGCTCTGAGCTACAACAGAATGACATTAAATATACTGATCCCAAGGATATTGCCAATATCCTGGCAGATCGATTCAGTGCCAATTTCACCCCCCTCTCACACCCTAAAGGGCCCATCTCAATACCAAAAGATTGCCAAATTCCAGTAAACATGGCCACACAGGTAGAAACCGCACTCTGCAAAGATAAGAATACAGCATCCATAGGATCAGATGACATCCCAGGCTGTGTAGTACATGAACTACAAAATTAACTGACACCTCCCCTGAGTGTCATGTTTAATCATAGCCTCACATCAGGCTTCATGCCCACTGAGTGGCGCACAGCTACAGTTATCCCACTCCACAAGGGGGGATACAACTTGGATCCCAGGAACTACCATCCCAAGAGTCTGACGAACCTGATCTGCAAGGGCATGGAACGCATTATCATGGAACTTATGAACAAAGACATTTACAATCTTCAAACACTGGACCCCACCCAGTTTGGGTTCATGAAGGGCCGATCTTGTCTCCTGAACCTGATTGACTTCTTCGAATCAGTCTTCAGAGCTGTGGACGAGGGTAAAGCGTTCCACACAGCCTATCTGGACCTCGCCAAGGCCTTCAACACCATACCCCACTCTGGAATCATAGATAAACTTAGTAAGCTGACCATAAATCCCTACATCTATCGATGGGTTGCCAACTGCCTTACTGACAGAACCCAGACTGTAAAACTAGCCAACTCCAAATACAGTTCCAGACAAGTGACAAGAGGAGTATCTCAGGGTTCAGTCCTGGGACCACTCTTGTTTGGCACCTACTTCTCTCAAGTACAAGCCAACACTAAGGGACTCTGGCTAACAATGTTCGCAGATGACTGCAAACTGGGAGCCATTATTGAATCCCCAAATGATGTAGATATTCTACAAAAGGGCCTTACAGAAACAGATGATTGGTGCCAGAGCCATGGGCTCAAGCTTAATGCCAAAAAATGTATAGTTATCCCCTTTGGGAAAAAAAACATGTCCCCACGAATTACATCATAGGTGGCAGTACACTAAACACCAAAAGTGTGATGAGAGACTTAGGGACACAGCTGGACAGTGGTCTCACCTTCGATAACCATATCGCCACAACAGTCAGGAAATCCTTCTATGTGGCACACCTCATCACTAAGGGCTTTTCATCTAGGAAAAAGGAGGTCATTGTCCCACTGTACTCATCCCTCATTAGACCCATTATAGAGTATAATGCCACATTTGGTATGTACCTCACGAGACATATGCAACAGCCGGAAAGGCCACAGAAATACCTCACTAAAAGAATCACAGACCTAAAGCAGATGCCATATGCTGACCGTCTAAGAAAACTCCAGCTATACACTGTGGCATATCATCTACTCAGAGGCAATCTCTACTTAACATACAAGGCCATGTCAAACCTGAGCTGTTGGACATGCATATATATATATATATATATATATATATATATATATATATATATATATATATATATATATATATACATATATATCCAGGGAATTGTCATGGCTAGTCTTGCATAGGCCCTAGGGCTGATAGCCTAGTACCAACCTATGAACTTATAAACCTATATGCATACCTATCTCCATCTATCTATATAACTATAAAGAAATATAGGAATATATTATGCAAAAGATCATGGAGACCATAAGCTGCCTAGCTGTATACACCTTTAAGTAGGCAAGCCTACAAGTTATTCTCTCCCTTGCCACAATTTTAATTATATAATATATATATATATATATATATATATATATATATATATATATATATACACACATATATGGGTCTACTGCTTTTCATCGAATACCATGTATTTGAAAAAGAGCAGTAGACCGCTCAGTTACGTGAAAGTGCACTTATTCGAAAGTGCATTTTCGCGAACTCAGCTTCTACAAACGGATTGCACCACAGTGGAGGATAGCCTGTCCTCCACTGTGGTGCGGTACTCACGGACCTTAGGGTTAGGGTGCGGGTCATGGTAAGTGGATAGCCCTACTAGCTATCCCCTTACCATGACCTGCGCCCTAACCCTAAGGCCCGTAACTACTGCACTAAAATCAGTAGTAGCCCGTTCTCTGAAGAGGGTTTCGCGAATGTGCACTTTTGATTAAGTGCACTTTTGCGTAACTCAGGGTCTACTGTGTGAGTTTGAAGAAGTGTATTTTCGAACTTATACAGTAGACCCATATATATATATATATATATATATATATATATATATATATATGTATGTATGTGTATATATATATATATATATATATATATATATATATATATATATATATATATATATATATATACATATATATATATATACACTCACACACACACACACACACACACACACACACACACACACACACACACACACACACATATTAAAGGCCAAATTCCAAAAGGGTTGCCCTCAGTGTACGTTGGTTCTGATTCCAAAAGACCTTCACTTAGTGTAAGCGCTTTACTGTACATCTCTACAAGGTCTATCTATAAATAGGCTTGCTACACAGATCAGATTCCAAAAGACCTGACCTCAGCCTGCTCTCAGTGTAAGTGGTTACTTGCAGGGATAGCAAGTCTTTTAGAATTGAGCCCAAAGTAATAGTTCACTTGGCCGAATGCTTATTTGCTCTACCATGTGAACTGTAGTGATTTTACAGAACATTTGCTTTACAGAATGTCTGTGTTGGTGAACTTATGTTTTACCATAAGAGGTAAGCTTCTGGATATTATGGGTAGGAATGCATGTTAGGGCATGACAGCAATTTAGCTTTGGTTGAATGCATGTGTGCTTTTGAGTGTAGTGTCTGTAACTGCCTTGATTGGTGGTACTGTCAGGAACAGTTTAGGATTAGCATTCATGAGTAAGGTATGCAAAAATCAAATACCAAACAACCTGTAGGTTGTATAAAAAAAAAAAGTATAACCCAAACAGAAGTATACTCTGTGACAAGGAATCCTGGAGCACTGCAGAAGCTCTTTCTTCTTTTATTAATTTGTTAAATAAGAAATAGTCATGGTCACATTTACAACAAACAACCAATCAAGACTCCAATAAAGAAACTTCTAATTTCTTTTAAATTTTGACCTTCCCCATGAAAGTGACAGTGGAAAAAAAGAAAACAATTCTAACATTTGCAGTTTGGAATCCTCATTCTTTAAAACACATTTAGTATTTATGCTATGATTAATATGTGGAGAATAGGTATTATTAGTTCTAAGCTGTCAGCAAAGCTCCTTAATCTGTAAATGTGTATCATAATCTTCAATGAATGGTTTGAAATCATCAATATTGTGAACAAAAAAGAAAAACTTTTTGAATAGTTTGCAAATAATGGAATGTCTATAGAGACCAATGTTTTTATTCTTGGTCCTGATTATAGGATCATAGGATCATCGGAGGATATTAGACTAACGGCCCCAGGGCCCTTACAAGCCTAGCCAAGTTCAGCCCATGTTTTCAAGGATGTCTGGTTCAAGCAGACATTAAAATCAGCACCTATTGACCCTGTCCAAGAGGGACACAGGTGGAACCCCCAGAGCGAATTTCCGGTTACCCATCCAATCATCCAAATTATGCTTAAATAAGGCCAACAAGAGGCTTTGTTTAACATAAATAGGAAGCTTGTTCCAAAGGTGGGGCAACCTCTGTAAGACAAATCTGTCTCTCCAGCAAGTTCTATTGATGTCACATACCAGGTTAAGGTCCTTTGAGTGAGTGACCCATGCGCCATTTGACTTGTGAATGTGCAGCATTTCCATTAAAGCTGGATCAGGGATTGTTCTATATGCAAGGCACAGGTCACCTCTGAGCAGTTTGTACAACACGGAGTAAAGTGACAATGATTTCAGTCGTCAGCATAAGACAGATCTTGAAGACCCTGAACTTTCTTTGTAAGGAACCTTTGTGGTCTCTCTAATTGCTGCAGGTGTTTGGATAGGAACACAACAAAGGGAGCACTGTGTCTATTACTGGCCTGATAAGGGAGGAGTACAGGGGGGATATAACCTCTTTTTTCTGGAAGCAATGTCCTTACTTATGAGATGAACAATATAAAGTGCCATTCTTACCACTGTGGAGACATGGTGATCAGAATTAAGGTTGCTGTTGACCTTTGTGCCCAGATCTCTCACCACAGACTATGTGCTTAGGGTATTGCTATTGATGTTGTAGTTTGGAGGAGCATCACCCTTGCCAAAGGGGATGATAATGCATTTTTTGCATTAAGTTTAAGGCCATAACTTTGGCACCAGTTATTAGTCTGGGTAAGACCTTCTTGCAGGATGCTGACATCACTAGGGGTTTCAATTATTGCTCCCAGTTTGCAGTCATGAGCAAACTTTGTCAGCCACACTCCTCTAGTTTTAGCCTGTACTTTGGAGAAGTAAATTCCGAACAGTAGGCATCCCAGAACCAATCCCTGTGGAACACTACCGGTTACAGGTTTGCTGGAGGAGGTCCCCTATTTTGACTGTATGAAGTCTATCAGTGAAACAGTTTGCAACCCACCTAACAATGCGGGATTATGTCAAAGGCCTTGGCAAAGTCTGGCTTGGCCTTATGCACATATTTGCTCTCCACTAGGGCTTTGGTGACTGTCTCGAAGAAGTCCACCAAGTTTAACAGGCATGATTTCCCCTTGACAAAGCCAAACTGGGTGGGGTCAAGCATTTGGAGATTTCCTATATCTTTGTTAATAAGGTCTATGATGATTTGTTCAATGACCTTCCAGATAAGGCTGGTCAGGCTAATATAGTTCCCAGGGGCCATAGATGCACTCCCTTTGTGCAAAGGGATGATAGTTGCTGTTTTCCATTCCACTTGGATGAAGCCAATGCTTAGGCTGTGATTAAAAAGCGTGCTCAATGGTGATGCTAATTCCTGTTTTATCTCATGTAGAACACAGTCTGGGATGATTTCTGATCCCACAGAGGCTGTGTTTTTGGCTTTGGAGAGGGCATTTAAAACCTACTGCTCACAGATACTTGGTGGGGGACAGGTGTTAGGGATGCTTTGGGGTATATGTTGTGGGGACAGGGGAGTGAAGGTTTCACTGAACCTGTGAGCCAGCAGGTTTGCTGTATCCACAGGTTCTGTGTATGTAGTACCATTAACTAAGAGTTCAGCACAAATCTGGGCCTTACCTGTGAGGTTACGGATGTAACTAAAGAATGCCTTGTGGTTATCCTTAGTTAGAGAAGATAATTTGGATTCATAGTTAGTTCTGAAGGACTTCACTAGGAGTCTTATTTGCTTAAGTTGAGGAGGGAGTGTTTCCAGTTTTGAGACCATTACTTCCTACTCTTGACAGCAATTTCTTTCTCCTGTTGTATAGCTTATTAATGACAGTTGTTCACCAGGCATGTTTGTTTTTCCTTAAAGATCTTGCTCTGGTAATTGAGTGAGTTTTCATATATGCATTGTCCTTGTTTCAGAGTGGTCTTTCTAATATAAAAAGCTTCATAAGTGTCACAGATAATTGCATATAGATGGAGTTACAAACAATGAGTTTTTTGAACCTATAGTCCTTTTAAAGGTGATAGGGCAAGGTATAGACTGCTTGCCCGTTATTTACATGGTTTACAGCTACCACTGGGAAACATTCCTGAAGCATTTGACGGCTGTCCTGTGAAACTTCTAATCTTTTCACCTTCAAATACTGTCTAAAGATTGCTGTTCATCTTGTAATCAGATCTCACTGCTGGATCTATTTTTTTTGTTAAATAAGCCACTATTTTCCTGTAGACTTTTCCAGTTGAGAATAATACCTTTGATACTGAAACTAAGGTGTACTCTATTGTAAGATCTGTATGAAATATACTGATCAGTCTCAGAATGGTGTCAGGTGAATATAATTCTGCTTTAAGAATGACTGTACAAACGGCCCTTCTACCAGCCCTAACTTCATCCAATAGTCTTTGAATAGTATAAGTCTCATATCTGCTGTCTAAAGCCATATAGAGCAAAACTTTCTGTTCCTGAAAAAAAAAATAAACACTTCATCATTCGATGTCAATCTAGAAAATCACACTGTTTGCCCCTAATAATATATATATATATTTTTTGGTGAGCACAGGATTGTTAATCATAACATGTAAGTATTTGTAATAATACATGGGTTTCCATTAAATCTAAGAAATAAAGGTTCCAGTTTAGGAATCACCTGCATTCTACTCGTACAATGAGTCTATACAGCTTTTGGATCAATGCACAATGAAATTAAAAATGTTGTGGAGGTATTTAAATGATTAACACATTCCTTAATGCCTGCCTCCTCCCCATGACCCATGAAAAGTAAATTGTCTGTGTAACACACATACATTCAAAACAGCTTCCAAAAATTAGACTGGTAAATAGCAGTTTGATCTCAAGCATTAAAAACGAGGATGGTAAATGCTGGTGCTGCTGCAGCCCCCATTGTCAATCCACTGATCTGTATGAAGTATCTGTTGTTAAATGTAAAAAAGTTGTTGGAAAGTCAATATGTTCACAAACCACATTCAGATTAACACTTCATTAATTGATAATTGTACCATATCAATCTCTTGATGTTGAGGGATAACAGTGTATATATAAATTCTTAATATCAATCACCAGTTAATACATATTGTCTTCAAAAGACACTTCCCTTAATAATTCTAGTAGGTGCCAGGTGTATCTTAAAAAGAATTTAATCAGTAAAATAGTAGTGTGCAATAATCTGTCATGTAAATTTCTAACGGTTATGTCATAGAATCCTAAACTGAAATGATAGGCCTAAAGTGGGGTTGAGTGCTAGATTCAGGTATTTTAGGGAATATAATAAAAAGGGACATTCTTGGAGTGTCGACAAGCAAAAAATGTGTATGTTTTCAAAGATATCTCCTCTGTATGTAATAAATCAAACAACTCAGCATCAAAGAACATTCACTTTAAGAGTGCCTAAAGCAGCCTCCCACAGCAGCATGCCATGGTCCTTATTGCCAAGGTTCCATCTGGTATGTTCACAGCACCATCAGGTGTCCATTAAATCAGTGCCTTTGGCAAGTGACATCAGAGTTTCACTGATCAAGAGAATGCTGCTGAATTTAGAGTCTACAAAGGCACTGGTCTCTTTAAGGCCATGAAATGGTGAGTATACCCATTTCAGATGTTGCATGGTCATCAGCTGCTGCAACCGCAAATGAAGCATCTGCGGTGATTAGAGTAATGGATGCGCGCTCCCATGATGGTGATGGTAAGTGCTCCTACTGCACAGTTTCATGTTCATTTAATACTGAGGATATATACTTGCTGTGAATGGAATGTGTATCCACAGCCAGAGTGAACACAGATGTGGCCAATGTAACACAAAGCTTTGACTCAGATCATCAGTAGTAGCCCCAGAAGAGATAAAAAAAATAAATAAATAATAAACCTGTCATCATGCCCTGGCCACTGCAAGTATCACTGCAATAGTACTCTGCTGTTGGGAATACACAAGACATGCAGTGGAAAGCCATGCACTCCTACTAAAGAGTAAGCATTAGTATCTGTGGCAAAATCTTTACATGGAGTGTTTCCATGCAGAATGTAACATGCACACTCAATCTTTGCTGCTGTCCTGACATATCTCTGATGTACCTAAAACAAGGCACAGCTAACAGGCCCTGCTGTTGTCTATGTACAGCTTACAGAGCACTGGTGTAAACTGATCTGTGATCTGTGACATGTGAGGCAAGGCCTATTTTTATGCCAGTGCCTTACCTCTGGGGGTGATCCCAGAACCAGTGTCTGCCTACAGGGACAGCAAAAACTCCTCTGAATCTATCAGCCTGTTGCACCAAAGTATCCCCCTCTGGCAAATCATTCAGATGCTCTGGAACATGCCTGTGCCTTGGTACACATTAACATGTTGGTAACACACTGATGATTTTGCAGTAAAGTGCAATGGTGTGCCCTTCCCCCAAACATTTATGGCATAGAATATTACCTGCAACACCTCATTATGTAAAGGTGGATTAGAACACCCCTCTTTAACAGGAGCCATCCATGTAGCCTAAGTACATATAACAGGACATTATTATCAGCAGGTGTGAAGCTGTCTAATGCCTGCCACAGGCACTCTTACAAGCTCTGAGTACAGGAAGCAGAGGTTAGGCAGGAATGTCTCAAACAGTATAGTAATTTAATTTTTTTTTTTCTTGTACTATTTTCTCTCTCATCTTGCTGTAATTTTTGGACTGTTTATGCTACAGGCAAGTAATACTCACTTCATCCCAGAAATTAGGCCTGCTACTGTGCAGATCTTCAAATATAAGGTGGAAGTCATCATGATGGCACTGCATATGATAGACATATTACATTTTATGGGAGTTATTATTTGTGTCCTATTTTCTGGGGTATGGTCATATGGAATAATGTCAGGCTGTCTGCACATTAACTGGTGTGTCCTCATGTATAAATGCGTCATATTCAACTAAGGTATCTTAACAGGGTATACACTTGTTGACTAGGTGTCATTCAGCTAATGGGAAATATATATGGGATTGTGTAGATTCATAGCTAGCTGCCTTTGTGGGCCATTTTAAGCCTAGCCAGTTTCCCTTTTTATATTCAAATTAAACTATCCCATTTGGTTAGTGATTGGCCTTGCACATCCCATGGTCAATAATTATATATATATATATATATATATATATATATATATATATATATATATATATATATATATATATATAGATATATATATAGAGATATATATATACAGATATATATTGTCCCTAATGAGAATAATTGAGATCATATCATAGATAATTTAAGAGGAGCCACACATGGGATTAAGCATTTAGGAGTTGCCTCTGTCCATTAGAAGTAAAGAGGCAGTCCTAGGTAATTATTTTGTTTCTCATCAATAGATTCAACTTGTGCATGAATAAGGACAGGGATGAACTTTGTTTTACATGGATGGAGAGTCTACTCCAGACAGCCGAATCCTCTGTGTGAGGCATATCTGTCCCTCCAAACTATTCTGTTGATGTTGCGGAAGAGGTTTATATCCCTAAACTGAGTATTTCTGATGCCATTTAAGTTGCTGATGTGTAGTAAACCCATCAGAATTGGGTCAGAGTATGCCTTTATGTATGCCAGATGTAGGTCACCTCTTAGGAGTCTGTAGATTGCTGAGTACAGTGAAAGGGCTTTGAGTCTGTCCATTTAGAATATGTTGTGTAAGCCTTGTATCCTTTTAGTAAGGTATCTCTGTGGGCATTCCAGTACCTGCTGTTTTATCATCTCATTATACAGGTATCTAAGTTTTCTTATGTGATCTTTCTCTTTAAGCAAGAACTGAGTGTGATGCAAATGATAATGTAATCTGCAGGAGGCAGGATAAACTTGCATTCAGCCATAGTTATTTTTCATAGCAAGGAGTAACATGTCTGATAAATTATTTAGCCCAATATCAGAATAGATTAATTTGTGATGATCTTCCAATTTTGTCTCCTCAAAGTAGGTCAGGATGATAGAAACACTCTTTCCTGCACTTTCTGAGGTTGTTTCTGAGGTGCACTATGGCAATTAAGCTGGGAGGACCTCAGTGATATATGGTTACTCTTAGATAGCAGTTAGTGTAACTACAGTGCCTGAGATGGTCCAGATACAGCTGGAGTAGGTGATAAAGGCTAAGGTGGAGTGATAACAATGGACAAATAAATGGCCTACATGGATAACCTCCTGGTGTGAACTTCATATACACTCAACTGATCATTCCCTATCACTAGGCCACTATGGAAGGGTTTTGCTCTTACCACCACCCACCCTGACCGATCATGTGGGGATGGATAACTAATGTCCTTCTAGGCCAGGATGAGAGATGACATGTTAGCTGCTTATACTCCATCATATCCTCAGCTACTTGGTTCCTTTCAAGTCACTCCTCATTCCCTATAAGTTGCCTAATCCTCCACATCACCACTGTTTATTTCTGTCCATCTTATGTCAATCCTATCCAACTGAGTGCACCTCCTCAATTTGTTTGTGCTGTTTTCTGTTTCTTTACATGTTACCCGCAGACTGTTTTGTTCCCCAGTTCTTCTTTTCCTAACCTGCTTTCCCTTTCACTTTTCCCCCTCTTCTCCTCTTCTCTTGCCACAAAAAGAAAGAAAACAATGGGGTACCTCTATCCTCATCAAAAATAAATAAATAAATAAATGCATACAACAATTATAATAATACTAGTAATAATTTTCCCTCCATCCCCTATCCTTCACACTCCTGTATGCTTTCCTTCTGTGTGAGCCCTACTTGTTCTTCCCCGTTTCCTCCTTTCCTGATTAACCCTTTCCTTCCCATTTTTGAACCTGGTTACAATATATGTGGATACCACAGTAATGTGGCTGCTAGTAATCTGTGACTGATTATCTGTACATGGCACTTGATATCATGCTGCTGAGAGATTAGTAGCATGCAGTCTAACTTCTACAAGCTCTATGTTATATTCAGTTGTATGAGTAGGAGTCTACATTTTCTGTTCTCTTGAGGTTCTAGTATGTATTGTACAGCCAGTGCATGGATTTGCTCTTGAGTTTTGTGTATATATTCACTACCTAGCTTTACCTTCTTGTACAGTTACACTGCACTGTTAGGTCAAACCAGAATACCTGTCGTATGGCTTATATACTTAACTCAAGGCACAGACAGATGCCCATAAACACTGCATATTTTCATCTGGATATTCATTGCACCCTTGTATTGTTGCATATAGATGCTTAGCTCTCTTAAGACTTACACTACAGTGCAGAGTATCTCAAATGTATTGTAGTGAATGACAATTCATAAGGGATAATTCAGAAACAATCTGTATTTGCAGTGACCAGCAATGACTGTAACTCTGAAATAAGTAATATTAACAGCAAAGTGACTTAGGAAGAAGGCAATTTTAAAAAAGAAAGCAAGAAAATCTGCAAAGTTTCATTGACATACAAATGATTGCAAGAACAATTCTTTGTATAAAGCTAACAATTAATCTATGTATCCTTCAGTGAGTAAACAGAATGTCAGTCCCATTAATGAAGTACTTTCCAAAAAGCTATGCATCAGTAAAGTTCAATGTTTTTATTGCCTCCCCCTCTCTAAAAGTAGAAACCCACCCTGTTGTTAACATATCTGGAGATCACTGACAACTGCAGAGAAAAGCAATGACTCCACATATGTTCACGGAATTAGCAGCACACCAGACAAATGATCCCATATTCAGAATTTCATCAATTATCAACAACATAAGGAAAGCAAGTACCACTAAGTAACTTCAGTGAAGACAAAGACTAGCACGCTGGCAGTGTAAATGATCCAGAAAGGACTGAACTGATATCAACTACAGCCACAAAATCAGTGTCAGTGGAGATAGAAGGTTTAAAAAGAAATGTTTCAAATTATGGTACCCTTTTTAATTATATAATTTATAACATTTCTTTAAGAAATGAGTTTTTTTACCTTTGCAGCCAATTCCTCTAATTAAAACGGTGAACACCTTCACTAACTTACTCATATATATTTGTAAATTAAATTCACAGCTTTTTCTAGTCAACACTACAAATTAAATAATGGCTAGCAGGTAAGTAGTTTTAACCCCTTCGCATTACATCCACAAACAGTGTATTTGAAAATATGTGACGTAGATATTAGAGCTACTGTGCTATGTTAACAATTAATCCATGTATCCTTCAGTGAGTAAACAGAATGTCAGCCCCATCAATGAAGTACTTTCCAAAAAGCTATGTATCAGCAAAGTTCAATGATTGTATTGCCTCCCCCTCTCTAAAAGCAGAAACCCAGCTCAATAGAGTAAAATAATCTCTTTTATTGTAAAAGAACACACATACTCGGGAAACTAAGAAATCAAGGTATCAACTATTCACACAAGGCAACTCTAATTATTTTTATACTGTAAAAGAATCTGACCAAACAATTTGTTAGCTATCAGACTATAGCCAAATCAAAATATAAAGCACCCCTATATTATTTTGCTGACTAAAGAATTTACAGACCCTTTATCTGTTCCTTTCCTTATTTGTCACAAGTTCTGATCTTTAACATTGATACTGTTCATGATGGCACAATCAACATTGGTACTATGAAGTAGACGAATTTCAGCACATGCCTAAGCTGTCAGGAGCCATCATGCAACAATATGAATTCCACTTCTAAAAACAGAATATTGTGGGAAACGCAAAACATTTTCACTTCTTACACTGCTCCCTTATCAATTTCTCATTTGATGATGTGAAGCATTATTAAAGCTGTGCACATTTTAATGACTGGACAATAACAGCAGCTTTTCAAATGGGTAGATATTTTTTCACATGCAGTCATACATTCTTCATACGCAGTTTCCTTCTGACCTTGGCATATATAATGCTTATACAGATGCTTAACAAAAAGGGTTTTATGACCAATAAACACGTCTGTGTTTACATAGAATAAAAACTTTGAATATTTTTCAGTTTCAGTCTCTTTTCTGATCGGATTGTCATACATTTGTCCAAAATTTCTTAACACACTTACTTTCCTCTCTATCCTCCTCTTCATTATGATTTTCTTCAGTTATGGTCAGTGTCACTATTTCATTTCTTTTTTTAATATACACATTTTGCAATGTAATACTTGTTCAAGATACAAGAAGCTTCAAGACTAACATTTTGTACATAAATAAAATAATGCCTAAAAGTATAATGATTATAGCAATGAGCATAAATAAATTTAAAACATTTCCTCCCCAACCAGAAAAAGGTTAGTCAGCCATGTCCATTGGAAGCTAGCAGCTTCTTTGGCAAGAGACAACTTAACAACTTTTTGTATAATTTCTAAATGACTATAAATAGTATACTTATTATCAGGAATAAGCAAGCAGCTCTCTGGATGAGTGCACATGTACCTGGTTTACTGGCAAGGATGAAGTTGAGTGAAATGTGATTCTGCAGCGCTACACTACAGATGGCGGACATTTCAATTGTAATCTGATTAATTGATTCAAAAGCTTCATAACTCAATATTTCTAATAATTTAGGCAGTTTTCTCAATTCGCAGATTGACTTTACTACCCCATAGGCAGGCAAAATATTTGCTTCTGAAATAACACCATCACTCATATCCATTTGTGATGATCCTTATATGTTGTGATGATAAACCCAAGATGCATCTTCCTGACTGGATTTTTAATGTTTTTCTCCTCTTTTGGTGAATATTGGAAATTCTCTGACTAGGTAAAGTCTCTGTATGTCAGATGGCTGAAATAACATGACCAATGTAATAACATCCCGACTAGTCTATTGGCAACCAGGGATAAGTTTGGTCTCCACATGTGATCAAACCCAAGCAACATGGACATACCCTGCCCTTCAGCCCTATTATATGTTTTCTGGGTAACATTACAGTGTTCCATTTTTAATGTAACATATATGCCCCTCACAGTCATTAATAATTGGAGTGGAACCATTCTAAAGGGGGTAAAATTATACTAAGAATTATGTCTGCCTTTTTTGTTTTTTGTCAAAAAGGTGTTCCCAAATGCTACTCCTATTTCTGCCTCTGTTGCTGGAATTGGAATCAGTGGAATAACCCTTCTGTGTGCAGTTGGTATTGGGAGGGTGGCCTAATGGTTAAGGTGTTTGTCTTACAAACACAAGGTGCAGGGTTTAAGTCTCACAAGGGGTAATTGGCTATGCTTAAAATTGCTTGCAAGGCAGTTAGCTTAGTACCAACCTATGGAACGATATATGCACACACTCCCAACAGTTGCTGACATTCATTGTCTTGACATAAGTATACAATGCAGCAGAAAAAGTATTAGATTTATTATGCGTCAGGTATTCTTGGCTCAGTTTTAACCAAACACTTATCTTTGTTTTTAATCAAATGCTTATCTGTGATAAAAATTGTTAGTTACTTAAAGTTCCGATGGTGTTTGATGAAAGAAGAAAATGCAATAGAAGAATGACAAATAGCAGTTTAGCAGTCACAATAAGAAATTCATACGAATAGCATGCAGGCCAAGGCTGGAGGGGATTTTTGAAAATTTATAGGCAAGATTGATGCACTCACTTTTCATAGTTCATGTAATATCGATTACAGAACAAGCTCCACACTGGATCCTAAACACTTTGCTGAACAAACTGAAGTCCTGTGAGTGGAGCTTGCTTGACTAACTCATTTCCCAAATCCTGGCCAATTCCCATTCATTGTCTGTTGTAGATGATGCTGGATCACTAGACCTCACATCCAACCATAATGATGCTGCTGAATCTCTAGGCCTCACCTCCAGATACGTTGGTCAGCCTTGTGGATTACACATATTAGTCTTTCACAGAGCTGATAATTCATGATCTGTCCATCTGCAGCCATGGAACGAAGCCTAGAATATTTGCAGTTTTTGTACAGGCTTAAGAATGTTTAAGCTATAAAAAACATGAACATCAAAAAATGGGATCATTTGTCATCATGGTGTATATACTACTGAATGCCCCAACTGCTTTCAGACAATTATTTTGTATAAATAAGATAATAAAATAGATATAGAAAAGACTTACAGACACAGAGATGTATTTCTATGAAGTTTTAATTCTAGTAATGAGCATAATTTCCTCTAAGTCAAAAACCAAGGCTTGCAGTAATACTTGGAGTACTGAAATGCACAAAGATTTGCAGTGCGTGCATGGAGTGTGGTAATTAATATTCAGAAAAAGACAAATGAGTTAAGCACTGCTATAGGGTGAGACCCGATCTTAACAAATGTTAAGCACACACAGCTGAGTCTCTCATTATCCAATCATATCTGCCAGTACTAAGCAGAAAAGACAGCAACAGAATAAAAAAATAGATTTGTTTCAGCCCGCTGTCCTTACCAGTAAAGCATCCCTCACTTCCTCTCATAAATTTTGAATGTAGTTAGAATAACAAAATGTGTGTTTGCCTGCATTTTCTGAAGAATGCAAAGTTTGAAACTCATATAAATGTCATTATTTAGTGTCTTCAATCCTCAGTGGTTTGTCCAAAAATAAATATTTTATGAGAAACTGACCAAATATATGAGACAAAAATTTGGACATTTGAGCAGCATGGTTAGGTGCGTGTAAACATATGGTAATGTGTTACATAACCTTGCTGACAGCACTTGTTAAGTGCTTTATGGTTTTGAAAGCTGGCAAAGCACTTAGCACCTTTTTTCTGTAACTAGTAGTATATGGAGCAGATAAAGCTCCATGCATCACTATTATTAGATGTAGATTGCAGATCACAGTACAGTGGGGATCGGGGAATATGCCCTTTAATTATGTGTTCCCAATATGGATGCCAAGATTCAGCTCTTGAGGTTTACTCTCAAGGCAAACTTCTTGGCAGCCATATCTTAAACACATAATAAGCAGGTTATGGTTGGTGGCCCATTCATAATCCTCTATATTAGACCATTCATTTAGATGAGTAGTGGTTCCGGAATGGTTTATATTAGAACCTTTGATTATTATTGATTGGCGGTAAACAAAGCCAGGTCAAAATGAAGCCCCATAGGACATTTTAGCTGTGTGCCCTTCTGTTAGAACTGTACATAGTTTTTCCCAATAGCACTAATATTGTATTTGTGGGTGAGGGCATTGTGAACATCCATTTGATAGTGTCAAGTGATAGAATTATTAACTTAAACCACAGATTCACTTTTATATAGGGACATTAGTTCTGTTGCGTAAATATAAGGTGGTACTCCTTTTTAACATTCCTTATATGTTGCACAGATATCTTAGTAAAAGGATACAAGACCTAAACAACATTTCCTATATGGACTGAATCAAAGCCTCGTCATTATGCTCAGTATCCTGCAGACTGCTAAAATATGACCTGTGACTGGCATACAAGGTATCCTCTGATCCAGTACTGATGGATTTACTATAGATCAGCAAGTCCAATGGCATCAGAAATACTGTCTAGGGATCTAAACAACATCTGCAATATAAATAGAACAGTTTGGACAGACAGGCATATTTCACAGAGGATAACACTGCTCTGGAATATACTCCCCATCCACAAGCACAACGTCGATCTATGGATGGGAAACAGAAAATATACCCCAGGACTGCCCCCTGTACTACTAATGGACAGAGGAAGCTCCTAAAATGCTTCATCTCATGCACAGGTCCCCTCATTTTATCTATGGTATGATCCTAGATTTTTTTTTAGGGCAATATATAATTATTGACCATGGAATGTTTAAGGCCAGTCTCTAACAAAATAAGATAGGTTAATTTGAAAATGGGAAATTGGATAGGATTAAAATGGACCACAAGGGCAGCTAGCCTGGTACTTACCTATGAACCTATGAATCTATGCACCTATGAACATTTTTGGTAATGCCTATGAAAACTACACAGGTGAACCTACATTGAGCTAAAAGTATGGGCTTAGATTGTGTATCTCTCTATCTATGTATCTATCTATATTTATATCTATATAGAGACAGATAGATACATAGATAGAGTACAGATCACAGTACAGTGGAAATTGAGGAATATGCCCTTTCCTCCACTACAGATCACAGTACAGTGGAAATTGAGGAATATGCCCTTTCCTCCACTCTAGTGCAATCTTGGAGTTAGTATATGCAATTAGCAACCCCCACAAACATGTTTTTTTTTGCATTTTGATAATTTGGAATTGATGTTTTTCTGAGTTTTTCAGAGATGAGTGGCAGTCAGTGATGTCTGCTATTGAGGAATATATATAAATATATATATATATATATATATATATATATATATATATATATATATATATATATATATATATATATATATATTAATTTCTAGGTACACCTTTATCTTGTCTCCTCAGTGCAAAAACAAGATCACCACTAAGGCACATAAGAGACACATGACATAAGATGGACAAAGATTAGGAAATTCAGTCCAGGCTTAATGATACTGAATCACAGCCCTCTACATATAGGGCAACAACAAGTTTCAAACTGGTGGACACTCTACTAGACCCATATGTGGTGGGGGCGACTCTTATTAATGATGCCTTGGTCAGACAATATGCTGTTTGCAATAACTAGAAATTTGTGTTTTGTGTTTTAGAATAGAATAAAAGATTTTAAATGTGATGATGTATATAACATGGTAAAAAACAAGAACTTTGCTGGTAGTTAACATTAAACACCAGTACATTCTGTTGTTTAAATGAACATTTAAATATTAAGTACATTTTTTGTAAATATGTTTTATGAATTGTAGGTGTACTTTAAATAATTTTTTTATATTTGTTTTGGGCTTTCAACATTTTCACATGATGGTTTTACACTGTCTGATGGGGCTCATGATTGTTTTATTTATTTTTTGAAGAAGTGTTACTCATTATTAAAGATTGAATTGCTTAAACCTTAATAAAAAGGTAATTGTGTGCATGTGTTTTTGCTTTAGTTTAAATTGGGGTATTACTCACTAACTTGTGATTCTATTTATGTGGTATTTTACATATTTGTATTATGTTTCTAAAGAATTACAGTTAAGTTTAACCTTGAGGAGACAGATATTTGCTTCAAGTTAAGTATCTTTTTGCTGGAACTCTTTCTGTCCTGACCCCCTTTTAAAAATCCACACTGACACCAAAAAGACATTGGATCACCTTTATTAAATTCAACAATAGCTGATATTTTTATTTAGATAAATGTAACAAATTAACTGAAAACATGAAATTCTTCCTAGCATCCATCAAGGTGGCATACCCGCTCACCCTATCCGATTCATCCATCAGGGCAGCATACCCGCTCACCCTGTCCGAATAAGGAGCATCCATACTCTACTCACTTACTCTTACCAAGCAGTGGCCAGCAGCTCACTTTGATTCCAAAACTCAGTACCATCAACACTATCACCAAGAGGGAGAACAGAAGAGAACAATCCTATCTCTCTTCTCAGCCCAATATCCACCTGATAATCCAACCAAATAAATTACAAACAAAGGGGGGGGGGTTGCATACTCATGACAAAATGTGACACTACTTCCACTACTACAATAATACAATAACTAAGCCTCACCCTAAATCTACCTCAATTCCTCTAAGTCCCCACACCAATTAACCCATCAACACCCAAAGCCTAACCTATGTATTATCACTATACTTAGCCCTTCTATCCCTCTATACACTCACCCCATCCCATTTCAGTTATTCTAACACTTCGAAAGATGGCCCTGGACAAAGTGGTTTGTCCCAAACATCATTTGTCCTGGCCCCCTTTCAATAATCCACACTGACACCAAAATACATTTGACAACCTTTATTAAATTCAACAAAAGCTGATATCTTTATTCAGATAAATGTAACAAATTAACTGAAAACATGACATTGTTCCTAGCATCCATCAGGGCAGCGTACACACTCACCCTGTCTGAATAAGCAGCATCCGTACTCCACTCACTTATTCTTGTCAAGTAGCGTCTAGCAGCTCACTTTGATCCCAAAACTCAATACCATCAATGCAATCACCAACAGGGGGTCAGAAGAGGACAATCCTGGCCTTCTTGTCTGCCAATCAGCTTGACCCCAGGCTGTTACCCCTCCTCTACCAAAAAACTTTCACCCTACCTTCTGAAAATAATCTCAAAATTATGCTAAATAAATCTAAACCAACTTCACTCAAATCCACACCGTCAAATCTAAACCAAACAAGATCCCTGTGCTCAAAGTCCTTATGGTCTATTGTGTACATGCCCAAAGCTCCCATCTACCATGCCAACCTATGATTGACAAACCTCTGAGCCCACTCCAAAGCCTGAAAACTAGCAGCACTCCTCCAGTTCAAATGTGGCACTGTCTCTGACCATACTATTCACATGCCTGGGCATAGTGTTTGCAATGTAAACAAATCCTCCCTTATCTTATCCACCAACTGTTTCTTAGGAATTATTCCCAAATCATTACCACCTAAATGTATCACCAATATTCAAGGAAAACCTAACCATTAACTTTAACACTTCAACGTCATGCATAAGTTAGGTCCACCTAAGACCTCTAATCCCTTGCCAACTAACCGTCCAACCTAACTGAGAAAAACAAAATTCCTTCCATCTGTTCTAACTGCTTCCCTTTTCTCCACCCAATGGATATATCAATGGCCCAAGATGATAATCTGATTTCTTGAAAGACAAAAAAAAAATTAACAAAATTGTATCCATTATCTAATATAAGATAAAAAGGCATTAGAAGATAACCCCCCACTCTTCTAATAACCTCACTGGATCTGCCTTCCCTAGCCAAAGCTGAAGCCCTAACAATGCAAAAGGAATGAGCTGCAAACCTCTCAGATGGAAAATTCATGCAACAAAATGCCTTCCTTATGACTTGTACAAACTGACAACTTGTTACCATCCTGCTATGTGTAAAACAGAAAAACAAATCACGAGGCCCCCCACCTGAGTCTGCATTAATTCTGTAGCCCAACATACCAGACAGACCCCTGCATATCTATCTTTTCTCAGCACTATCGATACACCTTTCCCCAACTGATCTGTTTTAGAACTCTGTAACTCAATGTGAACTGACCCTAAACATATCATTACATCCCTCCAAAATAATGATTCTAACAACTCTGACACCTGAAATGCACCAAAGTACATCCACACAAAAAGTAACCCACGTAACATAATCAACTGACTCCCCCTCCACTATCATCAGACTTTCAAAATCTGTCTCGTCAATAGCCATCGCGTATCCATATTTACTCCAGCCACTTTTCCCCATCCGTTCAACATATGCCCAGTTGTCCAAAACTTTGTGAAATTATGCAACCCAGCCACCTGTGCAAATATACTAACTGCTGTCAAATCCACCTTAACAGTTTTAATGCCTTACCTTGCCCCCAAGCTCGAATCAAGTAATGAAGCATTAACTCCTCTGATGAAACCCCTTCTTCCTCCAGCAATTGTAAAACAAATTTATCAAAATCATAAAGAACCATCTTTCTGGTAAATGCCAACCATGATTGCTGCCCCAACCTCCTGATTACATCAACCCAAGATGCCACATCTCTTCTGGCAGTACTACCGGCACCCCCTCAACCCCCAAAGCCAACTGTCAAAATCTGGGAACTGAAATCAAGGCAAACTGTCAGCAATTGCGTTGTTCACCCCAGGCACATGAACACAGGTAAATGAAAAAATAATTATCAAACTATCTAACTTACATAAAACTAACAACAGCAATTTAAATCTAGCTGTCTTTGTCTATAGAACCCACACCACTGCCATGTTATCTGAATGAAAAATTACCCTCTTTCCCCTCAGTTCCTCCTTCCAAACTACCGATGCTACCCAAACTGGAATTAACTCTAAAATTAGTTATGAGTTAATATAATGTCTAAGATATTGATTTCGTAAAGGTTTCCTTAAGTCATGTGTTTTCTGTTGTGAATAAGCCATGCCATTTTAGACGTCTACTATTACTGATGAAATTCACACACCCAACAAT